>NC_137814.1:4795943-4870943 GCF_963921795.1 Nannobrachium achirus
AAAGTTATCGAAAAAACACGGCCTGCTCACGTATTAGGAGGGTAGTATGAGTCACCAGAAAAAATAATGGGTGTTTTTAATGAATCTATCATGGTTAAAATGAAGTTTGAAGTTACAATGGGTGTGTGTGGGGAGAGGCCCTGGGCCTGGAGGGCCTGGTAACATTTACATAAAATATCTAAATATTGAATCAAGCAAATTAAAAACTGTTCAGGGTGTTCATAAAAGCCTGATTAGACAATAAAATGACCAAAAGTTTATTTGAAAGTGAAATATCCCTTTAAAAACAGGTCATCATCAACATCAGCTTATTTCACATGAGAGAACCACTGACTTAGAGATGTTTACCTTTCAAACATGATTGGGCTCATTTTAACATCTGCTCTAGCTTTCTTTTGTGATGCTTTGTTTGTTGCTTGATTCAATATTTAGATATTTAATGATCGTTTGATTAGATGCACCATGTTTTTTTTAATTACTTTTTCAACAACTTTTTCAACAACAACAAAAAACATTAAAATAAATTAAAACATTAATTTAAAAAACGGAGGCCACCTCATTACATGGACACATTCAGTCACCAGGATCAGGGACGTGTGTTTTCCATGAGTCAAACATTTTAGATACTTATATACAAAAAATGACATTAACCACTTCAGCCCTGTATACATTTCGGCCATTAGAAAATAGCCGATCTACAAGTTTTATAGGCCAACCAGAAACAGCAGAAACGCTACCAGTCACATACTACTGGGAACAGGGCACAGCACAGGTCCCGCTTTGCGTTTCAAGTCAAAGTAGCTTACACGCCCATTTCCTACAGAACCCTGATCTACAAGCCCTACGTGGCGTGGCAGGACACGTTGTGGTCTTGGAGATCTATATTTTTATGCGCACTTCAGTCACACGACTAATCATAAATTAATCATGAGAGGCAAGACGCAGCAGCAGAGTAGGCTACAGTTTAACAGATCCATGGATAGACATGAAACGTCAAAGTGAGCTCATATCAGGTTGGGGACACACATATTGGAGGGTTGTTTTCCCCCGTTGTGCGATGGTGTTGAGTGGATATCATTAATGTGTTTGTGCGTGCGTGTGTGAGCAGTCTGCCTATATATCATCTGGACCTTAAACTGCCCTTCCACTGCCCTTCAGAAATGTCTGCCAAGCTCAGTGCCAGTGAGACCCAGGTGGACATCCTCAGAAACGGACTGCGCAGCAGTGACAACCAGGTCCAACTCCTTCAAAACAGACTGAGAGAGAGTGAAGGTAATCAGATTGAATGCAGACAGCTAGGGCAGTGACAAAGACTTCATTTAGTTTGAATTAATTTTAATAAGTGAACAGATACTGTGTTGTTATTGTAATTCATATTAATACTGTTTGCACCCCCTGCTGTTGTAACCTCACCTTATGTGCAATTTATAATGTAAGCATTGATCAGACACTTACAGTAAGCAAGACCAGGAAGATGCTCTAAGGGCGAGAAGTGACCTCGCCATAAATGGCGAGGTCGTGCATATGGGCGCGTGCCCACTGCTGGGCATGGGATCAACTGGAAAAAATACAAAAGAAAATCTGCTTTAAGTAGCATGTGAGGAGTCAAACTATGCGTTTTTCATGATTCTGAATCCATTGCATTTAATTTGTTTTTCACAAAAAAATAATCCTTGGGCTAAAAACGGACCCACAAATAAATGGTTTGTGATGACCTGGAAAAGTTGATATGGCTGTCTCAGACTGGAGCTATACCAGGCTGAGGCAATGCTATTATGTATTATGTGATATTATTCAATGCGAATCACACACGCACACACGCACACACGCACGCACGCACGCACGCACGCACGCACGCACGCACGCACGCATGCTTTTTGCAAAACACATGATTGATTGCGACCGTAGGTCACAGTTTACTATCAGAACCAACACAGCTTGTCCTTCCGGACGTGTACACTTTTGTAAGGTCTATGAGTTTGCCGCTCTGACATCACCGTGAGATCATGCTCTGACTTCACTGTGATGTCAGGGGAACCACACTAACAGAATCCCATGTCATCAATATTAAGCCCATATCTAATGGGACTTCATATGGGAATGCCCATATATGGAGGCCACATGTGATTTTATTAATGTATGTATTAATGCTAATAATGTTGTGATTTCAGGTCAGCTGTCCAGCGTAGAAACAAAGCTAACTGCTAGTGCCAAGCAAGTGGATCATCTGGAGAGACAGAATGAAGGTGGTATAGATATTATTTATTAATACTAAATTGTATCTTTTTAAGACTGTAAATTGTTCACTCAAAGACCTGGACCCTGAATGCTAACAGGCCCCCAAGATACCCAAGTTTTAGACCTTCCCCTTCAAGATGTTGTAAATGTACAATTTGAAATGCGTTTACTGTAACACGTTTCATAGTTTAACTACAGTATACTGTATATATAGCTGTGTAAACTTCACAGATCCTGCCATTGGTAAGACAGAGATATCCAGTGGATCTGCAGAACATTGAGCTTGTAGATCAGCTATTTTTGCTATTTTTATGACCTTCTCTGACTCCGAAGTTTGAATCTACCTTTGAGGGTGGATTCAGCTTTGGGAATGGAGTGGTTTCTTGCCATTTGCGGATTCCTAAAGAACTACGCTCCATTCTCCATAAAAGTTGGAAAGACAAAACAGGAAAAGAAACATTTGTTTAGGAAAAGAGCAGTTGAAATGGCACATCTATATTTATATACCGCTATCTCTCTCTCTCTCTCTCTCCAAATATTTCAGATCGGCCTGTTGTAGCGCCATCAGGAGGCAGCTCTTTTCATAACACATTATTGCTATTAGTTCTACAGATTTCGTCCAAATGTCACGCAAATCGGTACTCAGCATCTCTATAGTCATTTCATATTCCATCCAGATAGGCTAACATTGGTTTCCAACGTTTGCAGGATTTGATTGATTGATTGAAGACTTTATTAGAAGTTTGCATAGGAAAAAGTACAGTTTCATGACGGTACAGTTCACTGGTACAAGGTCTACTAAAAGGAGATGCTAGAAAAGACTAAGCTTATTTCCATAGGAAACCATTGAAGTATCTCATATAACATTGAATGACAGACGGATAGAACACACTACTATGCAGTAGATATAGTCAGGAAAAAAAGGGGAAAACTTAAGGGGTTAGGTGGTCTTGCTCATGGACACTTCCTGGAGCTGGAATCGAACCTGGGACCTCCAGAGTCCAAGGCAGGCTCACTAACCATTCAGCTACGGCCACCCACCCCAAGATTTGCAACCTCCAATTGGGACTGAGTATCCACTCAAATGAAGGAGCATGTGATTGTATTGATGTAATGTATTAATCCTAATGTTGTGGTGATTTCAGCTCAGCTGTCCAACGTAGAAACAAGGCTAACTGCTAGTGTGGAGCAACTAACAATATTGTACTTTTTACTCCACTACAATTATTTGAAAACTATTCAGATACTACAGTAGTTACTTTGTAGATTTAGATTATTACTACAAAGCCTGCATTAACTACTTCAGCCCTGTATACATTTCGGCCATTATAATATAGACGATCGATGTGTCACATTGTGGGTTTGTAGATCTGCTGATTTTATTTTTTTGCGACCATAGGTCGCAGTTAACTATGAAAACCGGCACAGCCTGTCAGTACGTCTGTCCTTCAGTAACGTTGTGACATCACCTTTTGTGACATCACCTTTTGTGACATCACCTGTTGTGACAAAATGTTCAGAAGAACCCCAATCCAACCGATATGCCCATAAAAGGGGACAAGGACTGAGAGACAGTTACTGACACGCACAGACGCATGTCTGGGGTCTCACAGCACATGGTGGGTTTACAGACTCCAAATGGATAGCAACATTTTTTGAGCGGTGCAAACCGCTCCTTTTGTTTCAGCCTTGTGTTAACCATGACGTCAGCACGGACCAATCAAAAGCTGTTCTGATCATGATGTCATGTGTTAGGTGTTAAGCAAACAGAACAGATCAATCAAACCCCAGTTTGACCATAACTGCCGCACAGATTGCTCGCTACCAAATTTTGTAATTGATGTTATCCTAGGTAAAGTAGCCTACTATGTTCTATCCATCTGTCTTTCAATGTTATTTGAGATACATAAAGTGGTTCCTGTGCAAATAAGCCGTAAAGCTTACTAGGAAATCCTTTTAATTGATCTTGTACCAGTGATTTGTGCTGTCATGAAACTGTAATTTTTTCTATTGCAAACTGCTAATAAACTCTTCAATCTTCAATCAATCAATAGCAAGAGACATGACAAAAGACTGAAAGCTAAATGTTTTTACCACTGAAGCAGAACTCTAATTTTCTCTGTTATGTTTTTAAGAAATGTCTGCCAAGCTCAGTGCCAGTGAGACCCAGGCGGAAATCCTCAAAGACCAGGCCCAACTCCTTGAAAACAGACTGAAAGACGTTGAAGGTAAATCATTTCAGAATAGATACTGTATGCATTTATCAGACACTTAGCGTAAAGGTAAACACATCAAATGCAGAGAGACAGTGCAGTGCCTCAGTAAAGGATCATAGGTAAACCAGGAGCGTTGTCCAGGGTGTTTTAGGGAAGGGAGAAGAGTCTGGGACGCGTGGAGCGTTGTCCAGGGTGTTTTAGGGAGGGGAGAAGAGTCTGGGACGCGTGGAGCGTCTTCCAGGGTGTTTTAGGGAAGGGAGAAGAGTCTGGGACGCGTGGAGCGTCGTCCTGGGTGTTTTAGGGAAGGGAGAAGAGTCTGGGACGCGTGGAGCGTCTTCCAGGGTGTTTTAGGGAAGGGAGAAGAGTCTGGGACGCGTGGAGCGTCGTCCAGGGTGTTTTAGGGAGGGGAGAAGAGTCTGGGACGTGTGGAGCGTCGTCCAGGGTGTTTTAAGGAAGGGAGAAGAGTCTGGGACGCGTGGAGCGTCGTCCAGGGTGTTTTAGGGAAGGGAGAAGAGTCTGGGACGCGTGGAGCGTCTTCCAGGGTGTTTTAGGGAAGGGAGAAGAGTCTGGGACGCGTGGAGCGTCGTCCAGGGTGTTTTAGGGAAGGGAGAAGAGTCTGGGACGCGTGGAGCGTCGTCCAGGGTGTTTTAGGGAAGGGAGAAGAGTCTGGGACGCGTGGAGCGTCGTCCTGGGTGTTTTAGGGAGGGGAGAAGAGTCTGGGACGCGTGGAGCGTCGTCCAGGGTGTTTTAGCAAAGGGAGAAGAGTCTGGGACGCGTGGAGCGTTGTCCAGGGTGTTTTAGGGAAGGGAGAAGAGTCTGGGACGCGTGGAGCGTCGTCCAGGGTGTTTTAGGGAGGGGAGAAGAGTCTGGGACGCGTGGAGCGTCTTCCAGGGTGTTTTAGGGAGGGGAGAAGAGTCTGGGACGTGTGGAGCGTTGTCCAGGGTGTTTTAGGGAAGGGAGAAGAGTCTGGGACGCGTGGAGCGTTGTCCAGGGTGTTTTAGGGAGGGGAGAAGAGTCTGGGACGTGTGGAGCGTTGTCCAGGGTGTTTTAGGGAAGGGAGAAGAGTCTTGTTGTCCAGGGTGTTTTAGGGAAGGTAGAAGAGTCTTGTTGTCCAGGGTGTTTTAGGGAAGGTAGAAGAGTCTTGTTGTCCAGGGTGTTTTAGGGAGGGGAGAAAAGTCTGGGTTTGTTTGTCCAGTTGTTTGAGCGTTGAATGTTTAATGGATCACAATGGAAACAAGCCTTTGGCCTTTTTGTGTCTCATCCATTTGGTGTGTTTAGTCAGGGAATGTTTTTACAATCTGGGAATAAATTCCTTACCATTACATTTCTTCACCACTGTGTTTGTAAATTAAAAACTGTTCAGGGTGTTCATAAAAGCCTGATTAGACGATAAAATGACCAAAAGTTTTTTTTGAAAGTGAAATATCCCTGAAAGTGCAGATTGTCGGTTCCAAACAAACCTCCTTAACAAACACACTGATGCACCCGGATCTAGGCTGTACGCAGGCTTAAGCACACAATGTCCACAAAGCGACTTGATGTTTTGGTTGCAGGTTTAATTCTCAAAATAAAGTAATACAATCATTTCTCCATGGCATAGTTCTAAGGCTCTTCACTGTGGCTCTGGCACTGGTCAAAAAAACATTTGTCCACCAGGTGCATGCCTCCCCTCATTACCCAGGCCTACTTAAGCCTTTGCTGTGCCTGCCAATCAGTTAGGCCTGGGAGAGGTGTGCCTCTAGTGACCAAATCATCTAATTAATCAATCAATTAACTAACAAACTATGAACTAACACAACTAATAATGCCAAATAATACTGAATAATTATGAATATAATAATGCAAATAATAACAATAATCGAACAAAGAAAAGCAGTGCAGTGGCTTTTACAATCCCTTTAATCGGACGTACCGTGTTTTTTAATACTTTTAATTGGCTCAATATGTTCTAACCAACACACAGATTAGAGCTTAGAATTTCATCCCGGGCCCGACGGGATCCGACAGGTCGGTGCGGGCAGGGCCGGGCTGGGCCCCGGCTGGTCCGAGCTCAACTGGTCACGTATGACAGGCTTTGGGTTATAGGGTGGGGCTTTTTTAATCTGGTAGGCAAGCGCAGCGCAGTATCATGATGTCTCTGGCTGCACCGCTGCGCTGTTGTACGTATGAATCAATGTTGAACGTATGAATGTATTACTATGATAACTATAATACACTATAATAGATTATAATAGTGGTTATAACACAATATAATCTATTATCATTTATTACAACTATATCCTGGTGGTCTAAATGAAAAGTCAGTGAGTGATCATTATGAAGTGTTTGGCCCTGTTTGGCCTAGCTCAAACCTACTCTAGATTGAATACTTTTTCGTACCACGTTTAGTACCACTTTCACACCACTCTACCCAGGTCCTTGTAGTGGAAAACCTGTCACAAGTGGGCGGTGTGGTGTGGAGTGGTGTGGTGTGGTGTGGTGTTGTGTTGGGCCAGTGGAAAAACATACCTGACCAGTGACCATCACCACCATGCAGACCTGTACCATTTACCTGTACTCATTTCCTCTGTTGTATTTTTCAGAAATGGCTGCCAACCTCACTGCCAGCGAGTCCCAGGTCCAACTCCTTGAAAACAGACTGAAAGACATTGAAGGTAATTAGAACACAATGATAGTCAGTGAATCAGACAGGAGAGGACAGTGATGGAAACATGACTTAATTTAGTTTTAATTAATTTTAATAATTTGAAATGAGTGCCAATAAATTGAGGATAGATACTGTGTTGATATTGTAGTGTAGGCCTACTGTATGCATTCATCAGACACTTATAGTAAGCAAGATAAACACACATCAAATGCAGAGAGATAGTGCAGTGCCTCAGTAAAGGATCACAGCTAAACCTAGGATAAAATCAAACCCAAGTTTGAAGTGAGCGGTGGTGTGTGTGTGTGTGTGTGTGTGTGTGTGTGTGTGTGTGTGTGTGTGTGTGTGTGTGTGTGTGTGTGTGTGTGTGTGCGTGCGTGCGTGGGGGGGGGGGGGGGGGGGGGGGGGCGTGCACCCGTGTGTGTGAGAGTGTGAGCCATACTTGCTCACTCAGGCCAACACTATATTGCAGTTGATGCTCAGGGCAGACTAGACTCAACAGCACCTCTCTGGTCACACAGGGTACTCAGGCTACATACACCAGAGGCTACATACAGACAGACAGACAGACACACACACAGACAGACAGACAGACACACACGGATACACACACGGCCACGCTATGGAGACGGTGTGACCACCGCTCAAAAAGGAAGGATACTGCAGAAGGGGTGTGTATCAAAAATTGTGGGGGTATTGCACATGCACAGTGTAACTGGAGCTGCCATGGTGGAGTGTTCCAGTAGAGGCGCTAGATAAAAAAGATCATGATCCGTTCTCAGTAGAGCGAGGTGTGTGTTTGTTTTGTTCTCTCCTGGTTCTCTCTCCTCTCACCTAAACAGCTGCAGGTTTGTAATTCTCATCCACAACACAGACTAATTGTTGTTTTTAAACAATCACACTGCATATAAAACAATAAACTATAACTTTGGGCTAATTCAGGAATATGCAACACATAGTTGTGCCTATTAGAGCACCAAATAGGCCTATGCCTACTTGTTTTGTGGCATAAGAACATAATTATGAACAAATAAAGACCAAGTCCCCAGCAGGCAATTAAAGTGGTTTACTGGTTAAGTGCCAATCCAGGCCGTGGTGTGCTGATCCCGAAGAAAAGTTCGGGATTTTCGTTTTATATTATATAACATTAGCGAGCAGTCAAAGGGGCTCGCATGGTGAATACTCACTGTAGGCCTACAGTGATCCATTGGGCGATGATGTAATCCGGAACCGTGTAATCTCCATAGGCTTCTATTCATTGCGCTGCAAAGAAACAACTTTATCTCGGAATCTACTTCCAAAAACGCTTTGATCGCCGAGACACACTGGGCCGCGACGGTCGGCCGCTGTTACAATTTCTCTTCTGCGTGTAAACGTAAACAATCTGGTCAACATCTGGGGATTAGTGGATTTCCACAACATGGAGTGCAGTGAATGGGAAAATGGTGGCACACTACGTTATCTGTACTTTGAAGCTATTGGGTTTAACAAACTGTTTATAACCTCACCTCATTTACAAATTACAATGTAGGCATTTATCAGAGGATCTTTATCCAGAGTGACTTTTTAATTTAAAAAAGCCCTCCAGTCCGGTAACAGACTGATGGCTGGACCCTCTTTTTCAGCAGTGCCAATATTATAACAATAGTACACACTAAAACAACAATATGCAAAAACAGAGCACATACAAAACTAGAATACATGATATTACTTACAGTAATCACATGCATAGAGACAGCTAGTGTGGTGCCTCAGTAAAGGATCACAGGTAAACAACATTTGTCTAAAGTAAACATATCGAAAATATAGACAATAATCTATTCTGTACATTGAACATGTGGAGCGTTGTCAAGGGTGTTTTAGGGAAGGGAGAAGAGTCCGGGATGTGTGGAGCGTCGTCCAGGGTGTTTTAAGGAAGGGAGAAGAGTCTGGGACGGGTGGAGCGTCGTCCAGGGTGTTTTATAGAAGGGAGAAGAGTCTGGGACGCGTGGAGCGTCGTCCAGGGTGTTTTATAGAAGGGAGAAGAGTCTGGGACGCGTGGAGCGTCGTCCAGGGTGTTTTATAGAAGGGAGAAGAGTCTTGTTGTCCAGGGTGTTTCAGGGAAGGGAGAAGAGTCTAGGCTTTTGTTGCACTGTATTGTCCAGTTGTTTGAGCGTTGAATGTTTAATGGATCACAATGGAAACAAGCCTTTGGCCTTTTTGTGTCCCATTAATTTGGTGTGTTCAGTCAGGGGATGTTATTACAATCTGTGAATATATTCCTTACCAATACATTTCTTCACCACTGTGTTTGTAAAGGTGTCTAGTACAGGGGTTCCCAAACCTTTTGGCTCAGGGCACCCCTATAAATATTTCTTTCCTCCGAGGCACCCCTACATTATATTCATAATTTTCACTCCCAGCTTTGTGTTTAATTGAGTAAATCAGAATTGCGTTGTACAGTCAAATAAGTCACCTCCATATAAGGGGAAACAATAGCAGATAATTGCCATGTTGGTTAGAACTGAAAATAACTTAATGTACTTAAAATGATACAAAAAAATGAAATATTATCAAATTATCTTGTGGCAAACCCTGCACTGCCCTCACGGCACCCCAGGGTGCCCTGTCACCCACTTTGAAAACCCTATATAGGCCTATCTAGTAACACATTAAAAAACGTTTGAAATTCAATTCAGTGTGTGTGTGTGTGTGTGTGTGTGTGTGTGTGTGTGTGTGTGTGTGTGTGTGTGTGTGTGTGTGTGCGCGTGCGTGCGTGCGCGTGCGTGCGCGCGTGTGTGTGCGTGTGTTAAAACATTTGATTGGTTTAAGAGTATAACATAAGCTTTTATAACAAACATTGTGTTAATGCTCCTGTGTTGACAGACAAACCAAAGGTGGCCTTCTCTGCTGGTCTGGGTGTAGGGTGGTTTGGACCATATACTACTGTAACCACTCTGGTCTACTCTAGAGTTCACACTAACATCGGCAACGCATACAATCCATCTACAGGTAAGAGGGGATTATGACAGGTTAATTCAATTATCAATTATCTCTCATTAACTAATTACACAACCACTATCTGACACATTGAAATGTGGACTACTGTCCAGATGTGTGTCCAGTGAAACTCACTGTCACAGATCAATATAAGAAAGCAAAATAAGTTCCAACACACTGAGAATACATCAGAACATATGTTGTGGTTGAAACCATCATCTTCTTGTCCAAAATTATGGTAAGATGATGTATTCACACACCTGTACTAATAGTGTGTGTGCGTGCGTGCGTGCGTGCGTGCGCGTGTGTGTGTGTTTGCGTGTGCGTGTGCATGTACATGTACATGTCCTCTCATAGGCATTTTTTCAGCACCATTCAAAGGAGTCTATAACTTCAGGTTTACAGCAGCTTGTGGCGGTTCAGCACCACACTCAGTGTGCATCAAGCTGTTTAAAAATGGACAGAGTCTCATGTGGAACTGTGGATACAATAGTCATCCTAACAAGTTTGAATATGTATCTAATGGCATGGTGGTGGAGCTGGAGAGAGGAGACACAGTTGACATGCGTTTACCTCGTACTACTACTAAGAACACATACAGGCTCCATGACGATAACGACAACCAGAACACATTCTCTGGGTTTCTGCTCTACACTCTGTAAGGATAAACTCTAGCAAATACTCAAGTATTCAAAAGTACAAATTACAAAGTGCATTTTCTTTTTGATATCATTGCATTGCTCAATTGAAATTCAGAACAAAAGCAGATCTACAAATTCACGACAGTTGTGAGCATGTAGATTGGCTATTTTCACTATAGTTGAATTAAAGGAGCTATAGTCAACTTTTTCATTGTAGGACCGACACTTTGTTTACATCCTAGTCTAGACACTAGAATGTAAACAAAGTGCCGGTCTGACAATGGCCAAAATGATTATTTTATCATTATTTTACGCTTTTTGTGGTCATTTTTGAATAGGAACACATATATGAAGCTTATTATTTTTATAAAATATTTTCGAAACATTATTTTTATTTTAGCATCCGTTTTTCAAGAAAAGGTTGACTATAGCTCCTTTAATTAATAATCTATATTTTTCAAAGTTTGGGTCTCAAGGGTGGAAATGTAATGGAGAGAATATTATGTGCTTGCAAAAATAATGAATAATTATAAAATAATTGTAAAATGATGACTCAGTGGTTTTCTGCTCTATACTATGTAACGGTGGTTCTCAAAGTGGGGTCTAGGGACCGTCCCCAGCAAATGGAATTAATATTGCATAAACAATCTGTTTAATCACTTCAACCGTACACACATCGGCTATCTGAAAATAGCTGATCTACAAGCTCACAACGTGTAGCAATTCTATCCATTGTGAGCTCACAGATCTGCTTTAAAAATAAAAAGATTCAGGATATTTTTGACTTTTAACATTTTAACAACTGTTTTTTGTTTTATTTTTATTTGTTTTCTCTATAATTTTTATCCCACAATTTTGTAACCCATTTTTTCACCCAGTGCTAATTGCCTATGTAATCCTGGGCTCTGCTCTCCCTCTGTCGCGCCAAGGGAGACAACGGACTGACCTCATGCTTCCTTCTATGCATGAGGAGTCCAAGTTGCTTCTTTTCACCTGACAGTGGAGATTTCCCTGGTTTGGACGTAGCGCGTGGAAGGAACACGTTATTCCAACCAGTTCCTTTCCCCTCCATCAGGCGCCCTGGCTGGCCAGGGGGAGGCATTATTGAGACCAGGATTACGTGCATGTTTTTGTGAGGGTATCAACCCTAGGAGACACGGGGAGAACATGCAAACTCCACACAGAAAGGCCCTATCGCCAACCCCACCTAGGGTGTGGGCGCCTGTTTTTTGTTTTATAATGGCCTGCATAACTTCCGTGGCTGTTATCAAGGTGAACATTTGACAAATAATTATAGTTGCAGTTAGAATGATGATTTGGGAATGATGGCCAATTAGCCTACAAAGAGAAATGTTAATTATTTTAAATGGTATTTTCACTATTTTTTTAAGTTTGGGTCCCAGGAGTTTCTTCCTAGAAATATCAAAAGTACTTTTTACTCTATAGCAATTAGTTGAAAGCTTTAGATACTTTGTTGCTGCTTGTTTTATACTTTCAATATTCCTAATCAAACGTTTATCCTGTACAGTAGACCTGCAATTTATTAAAACACTTTGAGAAATGTCTACATTGTGCTGTTACTACTTTTACTCAAGTAATCAATGTGAGTATTTCTACCAGCACTACTGGTAATCAATGTGAGTATTTCTACCAGCACTACTGGTAATCAATGTGAGTATTTCTACCAGCACTACTGGTAATCAATGTGAGTATTTCTACCACACTACTGGTACCATATACTTTAAAGAGCTTCCATAATGCTCATATTCATCTGTCAATAAATAAAAACATATTCAAAAGCACTGTGTCTATTGTATGTTTGACTGATTATGTTTAACACTGTATTGATACATCTAGAACTGTGGTTCTCAACCAGTGGTCCGGGGACCACCATTGGTCCTGGAGGGGGTTCCAGGTGGTCCCCAGCTAAATGATGGAGAGTTGGTAACCAAATGGACCCTCATAGACCTTTAACTCTTGACAGTGTAAATGAAACCAGATGGACCCCTACGGGTCCATTTGGTTTCATTTTACGCTCTCAAGAGTTAAATTATTGTTAAACATCTGCATATTCTTAATTTACAAGACGTCTACACCATTACAGAATGTAGAATAATTATTATTGTGATGGTTTTCCTGTTATCTCTCCTATGACACCACATCAATACAGTATGAATTGTGGACTAAATCCTATCCAACAATAACTTTGTAAGTGTTGAGTGTGAGAGGCTATAGAGCATCGCAGTTGAAGCCCCACCCCGTCTTCACTCTGAGGTTGGAAGCGTTTTCCCCATTCATTTCTTCCATAGACATTTCATAAAGTATTTATTTTCACGTTTTTAAGCCTCGGACAAAGGATTTCTGCTGAAGTGCAATAATCTGCCGGGCAGTAGCTATTTTCGCGGCAACCGCAAGATTTACAAAAGAAGAAGAATCTCCACCAATCACAGACGTCGATTTCACCGGATGTACAGTTTTAGCAGTATGGGTATGTTTTTACTAAAACTAGAGTGATTGCATACATACTCGGGAGTTCTACAGGAGCATATAGAACCATTTTACAACCACCAGCCTAGTGGTAAGTGTACATTGAATTGCTACGACTTTGTGGCTGATAATGAAAAACCCTATGGTGAAAATGAATGGGCAGTTTACTTTCTGACACCTCACTGCGATGCTCTATAGAGTAGACCTTATTCACACTGCGGCCATCTTGGATCACATCACTTCCTGGGATAGCAGCCTGCATTACAAACCATTGTGAACAATGGAGATCAATTCACCTTTTATTTGCCGAGCTGCATATTCGGTACCATTTAAACCCTCTATAAATGGTAAAAGGTAGACCTACTTAAAATATCTGCGATGCAACGCGTTGTGAGCTTGTAGATCAGCTATTTTTTGGCAAATGTTCTGCCCCAAGATAATGGATTTTGATAATATTGTAAATCGCCATTTCTTTTGTCACAATAGAGGGTATGTGCATGCTTAAAGTGAATGGCAAATCGAGTGGCAAAGTGAGTTTAACGTCATTTAACATTGTTTAATTCAATCAGAAAGGACTTTTCTGTTTGGATGTATGAGCCGTTAAGGCCAAAAAGTAGTTTTTTTGCCACTCAGTAGGCTTTCCCGCATAACTTCCTGGTATGATGATGATGTCACACGCATACCCTCTATAATCGTGATGTTCATATCGTCCCATCCCTACACGCAAGTAAAGGGTGCTGCACCCTACAGGTGTCACCTGATACAAGGAGCAAGTTGCCACCTCCACAGAGTGTAGTCTAATTTCTAGCGCAAAGCACATGGGTGTCATTTTGTTCGTTTCTTGATAGTCATGTTAAATTATGACACCACATAAAAATGTAATATTTCCAACAGATTGTGATCGTCCATATAATAATGTCAGAACAGTGTAATTATCGTTAGACTCCAATAACCCCCATGTATCTCCCACATTCCCTCCGCAGTCACAGTTTTTGTATGAATGTAGAATCATGTGTAGGATGCAGTTTGCATTCAGAGTGATGTGAGGAGATTTAAAGTCCTGTCTCTACATTCATGCCAGTGTCGTTAATTCTGTCCAAAGTTCTTCAGTCGTGCAGGGAAAAGATGAGTCGAGAAGTGGCTAGTTGTAGGCAGTCAACAAACTTTATTTTCTTCACAGAATGCAGAATATGAGCATAGCTTCGCCTCTCGCATCTGGATTGGAACTAAAACCTGACGGCGGATTCACACTGCAATCCGTTTGATTAGAACTGATTCTGAAAACGGTTGCTGGTTCACGCTGGCCAGCATTCACATTGGCATGCCTTCTGGCCTCCCTGGAGATCACTAGCACTATACGTCCCGATCCTATAGGTGGCGGTATGCACATAGTGCCTCGCTGTTGAATACAGACGTCATCAACTATGCGACATTGCTGATTCTGGTCGCCAAGAAATTCAGGCACGAAAGTTGATGTAACAATCCAATGACGCGCGACAGCGCAGTGTGGAACAGTGTTGCAGTGATCCCCGACGACCAAACCTTTTCTGAGTCGGGGTCTCGCACCCCCCGAAGTTCACACCTCGAGAACTGTTTAACAAAGAAACAAGCCTATTTGCATATCAATAGACCTGTATAGTAGGCGTCGAGTGACGTTCACTGATCTACCAGCTCACAATGCCTCGCATCCGCGACGCGTTGTGAGCTTGTAGATCTGCTATTTTCCAGGCGCAGAAATGAATGAATGATGATGAGCGAGTCACTGTGTCAGACTTCCAGCGCAGCGCACGTTATTATTTTTATTATTTAATAATCAACATAGCCTACAATTGAAACGCTTTCACAAGCCACAGTGTGGCTTAATTAATGTTCACATTAAGGGTAACAAGCACGTCAAGCAGGCACACTGCATGCACTGCACATTACATTAGAACAAGTGTGCTAGTGAGTGCAAATCAGTGGCTTCCTCAAAGAAAAAGAAACGAGGCGAAAAAGCGTTGGTACACTAGTATTAACGCTACGACACCAAAACGGGACATGCCCGTGCTGTCTTCGGCTGGAGAGTGGAGTCGGAGATGCTACTGGTGCTGCTGATGATGATGATGATGATGATGAAGAGAAGTTGGCGGTGTTGACGGACTCGGATTTATTGGACGGGTGATGGGTTGTGATTCTAGGTCTAGGATGTCAGGGTTAAATAAATGTATCTTTTTCATCTGTGGAGCTGCCAGTTTTTAGCAGAGCATCCTTAACTTTATGATAGTGTAGTTTGAGCCACTTGACTTTAGCACGGCATTGTTCTATTGTTCTGTTAAATCCACGCTCACGCATATAGGCCTACTCACTGATTACCGAAAATATGTCTGCATTTTTGTGGGTATTGTCTAATTGCGTTTGGATGTCAGCGTCTGCGCAAATCTCCAGCAAGCAAGCAATCTAACGCGTCGCTGATCTTATGGCCATGTCGACAACTGTTACCTAGTGTTTATTTGTGGCGACGCCTGACTCGTCGAATTTATATGAGGTCACGTTCAACATCAAAACCGGTTTTGTGGACGGTTGCTTCACACTGCAGCTCACCATTCACAAGGTCGCATCAAGCAGCCTCGAGACTACCTCTTGAGGTGGTTTCGAGGCTATCCGGTTCTGAGGAAAACCGCAGGCTTCACACTGTCAAAACCAGAGTTGGGTGTAACGCGTTACAAAGTAACGCGTTACTGTAATAATACTACTTTTTTCGGTAACGAGTAGTGTAACGGTACTACTCCTCCGAAATAATAATAACACTACAAATACTGCCTGGTCGCGTTACTCGCTACTCGCTACTTTCGTGCCTGCAGTTTCTGCTTCTGCCTTCAGCAGGAACCGATTGTAAACATCATCACTTGTCTTTTAAAACATTGGAACTGCCATTTATCTAAAATAACTAACCAAAGAAGAGGTAATCAAACACATTTGATAACACATTTGATTGTCAGCGCAGCAGCAGGTCACGGTGACACTGTGGCAATCAAGCCAGCAGCCACCCGACATTTGATAACCATCGCATATAGATTAATACAAGGGACTAAAAACAGCAAACCCCCCAAATACGGATATTTATAATATCAAGCAAAGAAATGAGTTACCTTTTGCCCATGAGAGAAAGGGAGAGAGAGAGAGAAAAGAGAAAAAAAGAGTGGCACGGCAGCGCATCACGAGGTGCGCAAAGCCGACGTTTGAATCACAGCCTAGATTAATATCCTACACGTGACAAGATACATTAAAACCCCCAAATAGTGAGTATTAAATATCCAGCGAGCCACAAGAATGAATTAGCCTACTGGAAATGTACGGTAGGCTGAGAGAGAGAGGGAAAAAGAGCACCTCACCTTTGCTCTGAGACTCTGACATGAGCTGATGATGACGGACAATTAATAATTCCTTATGCAAAACCATCGCTGCATGTTGCTTTTTTAAGCAAATGGGAAGTTTTCCGCTGCTAGAATTAGTTTGACATTGTTTTAGTGCTTCTGCTGCACACGGAGTCATCTCATTGTAGTTCCATCACTTTCGCCTGCTACAGTAGGGTAGAGTGGGGGAATAGGCCCCCCCTGGGGTAATAAGCCCCCCAGCTGTATTTGACTACAGAACTACCTACTTTATAATAATTACTATATGACCTGCTGCGCTCTGTGGGGGGAGAATCTCCGCCAGGTCATGTCCACCCCTGGACTGGAAAATTCATAGGAGCCAAATGGAATGAAATCTGCTTAAACTGACTGACATATGGATACAGAACTATAGGCTATAATGTCAGGTGGAAACCATGTATGTCCATAAATAAATGAATAAACTCATATGTGAGCTAAATAAGGCCACAGGGGCTCAGAAATAATTTAATTATTATAATTTTGATTAATTATTATAACTTCGTATTATTAATATTATTATTATTATTAGACTCATTCAAATGACCACCAGTGAGCCCTGCTCACTTCATTGAACAACATAACTGTATTGTATTAGATATTATAATAATATATAATAAATATTTAATACATCTAATATATGTTGGCAATGCATCTCAGGCTTTTTTATGGAGTAACGCAAAAGTAGTGTAACGAGTAGTGTAACGAGTTACTTTCTCCAGGAAGTAATGAAGTAGTGTAAGGCACTACTTTTTTCAGAGGTAATATGTAATATGTAGTGCACTACTTTTTGGAGTAACGGATCCCAACTCTGGTCAAAACCGGTCTAAACATCTGCCAAGTAGCCTCGAGACCGGTCCCGAGACCGCAGCGTGGCTAGCGACAGGTTTCTGAACCCAGAACTCACGCTCTGCCCCAACTTAAATAATCAACACTTCAAAGCCTTTTTGAATAGAGGCATGCCGTACCCACATGGCCTTTGGCTAATCAATACTGGGTGCGCCAAAAGAGGGGAGGGGCTGCAGTCAGCACAGACTGCACACTTAATACAGGTTATACAATATGCTCCAACACAAAGCTACAATATGATGAATCATTTTACAATCAATATTTCACTCATAACTCAAACAATCATACTCATACAGACAATTCCTGTTGAAAATGGTTAAGCAGAAGTTACTTTTACCCAAAGATCAATAATTAAAACGTCTCTTTCTGAGCAGGGAGGAAAACAGAGGATTCCCTGAGAAGTCTTCACGTCCTATACTGGTTAATCATGAATATATGTTTCTGCTTGCCACATTTCTCATCAACGGCCTATTAATGGCAAATCCTGGCAATATAAAAACATATATTCATAACCTTTAATTCCAAGGGATCAATAATTTGTTTTCTTATGTGGTCATGTGTCTTGAGTCTTACACAAGTTTAGAGCCCAAACCATTTGCTTTATCCCATATTAGAATGTATGTCTACTTGTTGTCACATCCCTCATTAAAAGGCCTTTTAATGAGAGATTCTGACAATCCCGACACACACTCCAATTATGAATATTTGTCCTTGGGACGTTTAAGCCCCGTGCACACTGGGCAGATCCCGGGGCCGATTCATCCCGATCAGATTTCGGGATGACCCCCCGGGAAAATCGTTCGGTCGGCCCCGGACTCGGTCTTGGGTTTGAACGGTACCCCGACACGATTGGATTATGTTAATGGACTTTTTATGGCCTCGGTAGCTCTTCCGAGAATATCAAACTTGCTTGATATTCTCGGGCCATCGGGTAGAAACCCTTTACAATTATTGTCGTCTGAATGAGCTACCGGGTTAACTTCAGATTATATCCAAGCCAGCTCCTCCTCCTTTTTTTTTGGTATGCGAGGCACCCGTGTATTAAGGGCTCTAAATTGACCTAGTGCAACTTGACAGTGTAATGGAACCAAATGAACCCTACAGGTAAATGTTCCTTTTTGGACAGTTGGTTGAAGGCTTGGATGAGGCAATGGATTTTATTAAATCAATGATATTGGAGATGCGACACTCTCAGCCGTGTCTTGCTGGATGCGCATCACATTGCACACTGCGAAAGTTTGGGTACAAACCGCAACATTCCAGAAGAGCGGCAGTGATGATGGAGACTGTAATCTTTTAAAATATGTATAGTGAATGAAATCATACTGGACGACTGCATTATTATGCCCTTCTTAACTATGCGTAAAAGGTATACAATTTACACCTATCCAGAGGAGCGAGACGCGCGCTGGGATCCTTTCCGCTTTATCACAGATGCAATATCTGTTCTTATTTTTATAGTTAACTTAAAGGGGGCGTGACACGGCCAAAACAGCTAATTATGGCTATCAAATTAGCCAATTTTTTTAATGATGTCATGTACCCCCATGTTAAATTATCCAATCAAATTAATTTATTGTAGTTACTGTACTGAAAGTAGTACTTTCTGTACAGTAACGGCAATACATTAATTTGATTGGGCTAATATGGGGGGAGGGGCGGAGACTCGCGGAGTCGAGTATCCATATCATTATCTTTTGAAACTGCCCCAAAAAAAGCTGACCGAGGTGTGTTTCCGACTTTCTAAACCAACTTTAAAACTATCAGTTCTAGGGGTAAAAATTATATAGCATTCGCTATAAAATCAATGGTTAGACCGATAAAAAAGTACATGTCTTCTTCAAAAAAAGGTGTCAAAAAAGGTGTACGAGGGTCAACACGCTTCTCCCCGTCTATGAGACGGTTTTGTCGGCCATACCCTGCTGTCTCTTTCCCTAACCTGACTGGAGCACCAGAGTAGACCGACCGGAGCAAGCCATGTCCTGCTGTCTCACCGGAGCACAGCGAGCAGCCGGACTGAGGTCCGTGCTCCGTGGCTCATACACTCTGTGTGTGTGTAGCCTGTGTGTGTGTGTGCTTTAGCGCGCGCGCGCGTGTGTGTGTGTGTGTGTGTGTGTGTGTCACAATAGCTCTCGCAAACATCTATGCTCGCAAATAGCCGTGCGGTGCAGCGTTAGCCGGGCTACACGCTAACAACAAGCCAAGCCATCACGTTGTGCGCGGCACCGCACGACGGACGAAGTATACATTGCGCGGCACCGCACGACGGACGAAGTATACATTCACTACTAACTGATACGGCCCCGCCTCCTTTTCAGACTGTTTGAAGAAACACCACGTGACCTACTGTATCATAATGTTAATTTTCGGCCGGTGTCGCCACTCCTTTAATATCTAGTAGTCATGCAGAGCCAGATGTCTCGCTTGCCAAAAAATAACTGAATATATAATTATTGCGACCGTAGGTCGCATTTACTATCAAACCCTGCACAAAGTGTAAGTCCGTCAGTCAGTCAGTCAGTCAGTCAGTCAGTCAGTCAGTGTGTCTGTCACACCTCACACGTCACACTCTTGCCCTGCTCATATCTCCGCAACCGTTGCCCCGATCCATGCCAAATTTTGCACACACACCCCCGGAGCTCCAGGGACCCCCAGGTCCCTGGGGGACCCCCAGATGTAAAAAATGACCAAATGTGCTAAACTGACCAAATGACCACCCCAACGGGGCTGCTCACGGGGAATTCCCGGGGACCACCGACTCCTGGTGCTCCAGAACGGATGCAAAAGTGGTGGCGCCCCCAGTGGAGGACCCCCTACACTGCAGCTCACATAAAATGCCGTAACTCCGGCTAGGAGCGACCGGGACAGCCGGGGCCGGTACCTATTCGTCCGCCATGCCGGCGCGGAGACCCCACCCCTCATTTCTCACATGGCCCTCTTCTAGCGCCACCATGAGGCCGATTCTTGCAAAACACATTTTTGGACACTGCTCCTACAATTTTTGCCCTAAAATCACGCAAATCGGTACACAGTATGTCTACACTCATCCCATCAACATGAATCTCTCCCATATAGCGCCACCTCCAGGCCGATTTTTAAAAACACATTTTTGGACACTGCTCCTACAGATTTTGCCCTAAAATCACGAAAATCACTACACAGTATGTCTACACTCATGTCATCAACATGGATCAGGAAGATTTTGGCAAAACACATTTTTGCCCTATTTGTGGAGATAAGTGACCTACGGTCGCTTATCTCCCGATTAGGGAGTCTTACTGGTAATATCTATAAAGTGGGCAGCGGCAGTGTGCGCACAGTACCTAGAAGACAAAAGGCATATAGGCTAGGTTTTGGGTTTTACCAACCTACCTTTGTTTTTATAATGTTTTGTCATGATGGCGCAGTTATCACTTGTGTGCAAAGGACGATGATACACGAAAGAAGAAGAATGTAACACCAGCTTCTACCAATTAATACATTGCTGTGACAGACAGGCTGAGACAGCCAACGTGCTTCCTTGTAGACTACATAATCCACTGGGTCCAGCTTGGTTCAGATCAATCATATCAACATAACAGTAATAACACCAACCAAAGTCTAAAACACAGTGCCGTACCGTAGGCAGCTCAGCAGCTGTGTTGTGTGAGTGACAAGACTGATTTGCGCTTCGCCGTATCAGCGACCACCACCTGGAACTGATGCGCTAATTATTGATCTGACCTAGTTTCTCGCAATGATGTAATGATTAATTTGAGCAAGATATAACATTTTAAAAGGCTTTTATAGGCCTAGGTCTACTCTTAAACTCTCTCATGCTCACAAGATGCTCACACAACACAATTTCCTATATTGATCAGATACACATACACACCTGAAAGCATTCACGGCACGCTGATGAACAGTTAATTTGAGCAGTGATGGAAAAAGTACTCCCATTCTTTACTTAAGTAAAAGTATTAATACTGCATTATTAGCTACACATATGGCACAGACAGAGAGAGGGAGAGAGAGAGAGAGAGAGAGAGAGAGACTCTTTATTATAGACTATAGCGAATATATTTGTTTAATTTCGCTGTTTTAATATTTAATTAGTAGCACTGATGAAAGCACCATGCATGCCTTAATTGTTAAGAGGCTGCGCAAAAAAAGAAAAGGAAAAAAAAGCAGCGCTCGACGGCACTGTCATTTGATGCACATTTTCCAGTACTTTATGTCGCCCATCCCCGCAGATAATGTGATACACGCTCCATATAAATGACGTTCCAACCTGCATCTTCGAGGTGGCTTTTGATGGCGTTTCACCTCGCTAAAAAACCTCCATGATTTTCACCTTCAACAGATTGGCAGCACTGCGGGACTCATTGCATATGCAAACAGAAGGTAATAAAATGGATTTGGGAGCATAGCCTAATTACAATGCATGTCTCATAAAAAACAATATATATTTTATAGTTGAAGGGCAAATACACGTTATACACAGTAGTATGGTCGGCAATGTGCGAGCCCATGGCACCTTCCGCGACCCCAAGTTGGGTCGGGACACATAGTTTGAGAACCGCTGCCACTTTGTCTTTCCGTGGAGGCTGGAGCCTTGTTTCTTTATTCAATCAACTGCCAGAAAAAATAAAATAAAACTTTTTCCCCACTCAACTCTGGCCCGAGATCGCTAGGGGTGGTCATCCAGGATATCTGGCTTGATTGAAAAGCTATCAGATATTTCACTGGCACAGCGGGATATACCGGGCCCGAATTCAAGACAGAGGATCGCTGTCGTTTGAAATGATCACCGATCAACCCCCGGCCCCGAGTTCTGATCTCATGCAATCTCGCATTTCGTCTGTGGGGCCTCTTAGGGACAGTTTAAGGAATGGATTACACTCAAACTATATGCCTATGCGGGTGACATGACAACTGCCTGGCCAAAAGGAAACTTCCCTAACAATACATTTGGCTTGTAGATATCCTGCTGAGTAGAGTGGGCTTGAGGGGTTTTCTCCTGGCTATATTTAAACATGCTAATTTACAATGCCCCAGACCATGGTGGCTGTGACCACAGCGCAGAGATAATCCCATGCAGTTATAATTCCTTATCAAATGTGTGTACATCTCCCATTTTCACATTCCCCACCGGGAGGCGTCCCAACCGGTGTACAGAATGTCAAAATACAGAAAGCCCACTTTAATCTTAATAACTTAATAATCAACAGTCTATTTGACAAGATAGTTGAATCAGGTTGGGGAACTGGAGGCGTGAGACCTTCCCAGACGATCAAATCAACATACTCTAGAGTCTATTGTCTTCAACCGAGCCTCACAGAAGATTCCCTGTGGAGCTTGACACCTTAAAACTTGAATGCATAATTAAGCCAGGCCTATGTAAATATCAGCATTTGTTGCCAGTGAAACAGCTCTGTTGTCTGTGAACTGTGGAATTTACCATTCACTCAGATTACCTTGATTCACTCAAATCTCGGTGCTTTCCCGTCTAGCCCCTTGTCCTCTGCTTTCATGACCTGTACTTTATGAATATGATCCCAAAATATACCACACCAGTGTGCCAGTGGACACCTTCCGCTGTGCCACCAGGAGGCCGACTCATGTAAAACACAGTTTTTGATATTACTCCTATAGACTTGTTCCAAAAGATCAGGCAAATCAGTACAGAGTAGCCTATCTCTATAGTCAAGAGATCAAGACTGATCTCTCCCATATTATTTCATATACCTTCCTAGTTGGCTTCCAAAGTTTGTAGGATTGGTCCGTTCACCCTCAAATATGTCTCTTTTACTCCTCTGCAATTAAAGGAAAACTTTAGTTACTTTTTAGATTTAGATTATTTTCACAAAACACACATTGATCACTTCAGCCCTATGACTAAATATATATATATACATACTTATTTGGCTATATTTGAAAATAGCAATGCTGAGCTTGTAGATCTGCTATTTTCTTAAGCATTGTGAAGGCTTGTGAAATGGGACATTCTGAGCCCACTGTAGACATTCTACTGGATATGGTACGTCATGGCCTAATATGAGCCAATAGGGGAAGAGGATTAATGTCATGTGATTCATTGTTTGGCCCGGGCAAAAACTGTGATGTGTGTCTCAAAGAATCAACAGACCCTCACCTCTGTGAAGACAACCAACGAGAGAAGACTGCTGTCTTTGTCATTGCTGTTATTCTACATTCTTCACAATTACGTGTGATTTCTCAAGATGTTCATCTCAGCTTGTAGACAATATGTAGACACATTTCCACATTGTGGACAATAAACAAAACTAACTAACTAACTAACTATGGGATGTTTTCCAATTAACCAAAATAGAAAATAGATTTGAATGTGTTTAAATCGTTTTGCTGTGGGAACCTCCTCACGGACCCCTGGGGGTCCCCAGACCCCACTTTGAGAACCACTAGCTGCTCTTCTCAGGAACACAGCTTAACTCCACCTCCCCTGAAAGCATGTGTTCCATTCTCCACGCCTCCATCCAATGAGAAAGAGGAATACGATATATCTGTCCCTCCCCCCCTGAAGGAACCAATCAGTGTTAGGGTCTGAGCATCCAGTAAATAAATACAGGGTGTTGAGAGTGTTCTGTTCACAATCTGGACTTCACCATGAAGACTGTTCTGCTGTTGTTCCTGTTCTGTGTGGCTGGGGCCGACGACCTCCGCTGGGAGGTCAAAGATATGTTCAAAAAGATGAAGAACAGCATGGAGGAGAGGCTGGGCAACCTGGAAGGACAGAATGCAGGTCAGGACACAAAGAGGACAACTTTGTTCTTATTTTAGAGAAAAGAAAAGATGAGTGTTGAAATGTTTTCATTTACTGCTTTCAAATGTTTTAGCGATTTTAACGATATTGATTTCCGTGGGATGGGGCATGCGTGCAGCGTAAGTGGCTAAATGTCTTTTTAGACACATTGGGCCCTATTTCCGCCCATGCCTTACCCCTTATCCCTAAACTCTTTTGCCATTTTGTACTATTTTTTAAAACATTTTTTTTTAAATATTTCAAATAGCTGATCTACAAGCTCACAACGTGCTGATGTAGATCGGCGAATTGACGTTTTTTTCAATGTTTTTCAAACTAGTAAAAAAAAGGCAAAGAAGTTTAGGAACAAGGGTTAATGGATTAAGATATGGCTCAATAAGCTCAATAAGCCCATTCCCAAGATGCACCGCAATCTTTCATGGCCAGATGTGACTTATGGTGGCTCATTGTGCCTAAAAATACATGTTTAGCCACTTGTACGCTTGCTCCCACCCACTGAAATCTGTAGAAAGCAGTAAATGAAAACATTTTAACACTCCTCTTTTCTTTTCTCTCATTGCAATCTAAAATATGAAGTTGTCCTTTAAAGTATGTTTACCTTTCAAACACGAGTAGGCTCATTTTAACGTCTGCTCTAGTTTTGTTTTGTGACACTTTGTTTGTTGCTTGATTCAATATTTAAATAGTTGATGTTCATTTGATCAGAGGTGCTGTTTTTTCAATTACTTTTTCATTTGTTTTAAATTAAAATAAATGAAGCTCAACGAGTGAACAATTTTCAATACTTTTACTCCATTTCATCTCTGACTTTTTACTTACAATTATTTGAAAACTTTACAAGTTACTTTCATATTCAGATTATTATAAGACCTACATTAACCACTTCAGCCCTGTATACACGTTGGCC
Organism: Nannobrachium achirus; assembly: GCF_963921795.1. Lineage (NCBI taxonomy): Eukaryota > Metazoa > Chordata > Actinopteri > Myctophiformes > Myctophidae > Nannobrachium > Nannobrachium achirus. The sequence goes on from NC_137814.1 coordinate 4,821,096, forward strand.
ATTAGAAAATAGCTGATATACAAGCTCACAATGTGTCACATTTGAGAACTTTTGAAAGGAGTCATTCTGCATAATGAGTACTTTCTACACTTTTGGTACTAAGTACATTTTGATGCGAATGCTTTAGCTCAGGGGTCTTCAACGTTTTCAGGACAAGGACCCCTTAGTCGAGAGAGGGATGAGGGACCCCCACAACCCATAGATACATTATAGTTTCATCGGTTGACGGCAGCATCATCAATGTATTTTGGATTCATGTCAATGTGTGTTTGTAGATATTCACTTGAACCGTCAATCCTTAATAAACTTGACCTTTCACTCTGTACTTAGTCTGCTCTTTCTCCCCTCTACACCTCTTTGCCGAAAATAGGCGATCTACAAGCTCACAATGCCTCGCATCGCAAGGCGTTGTGAGCTTGTAGATCTGCTATTGTTGGCTAAAGTTCTCAGAATATGGACACTAGGGTTCAAGTGGTTAATATAAAAAAAGGAGAAAATAATAATAACTCTGAGGACCCCCCAGGGGTCCCGGACCCCCTGTTGAAGACCCCTGCTTTAGCTGGTTTGGCAGACAGTTTGAGGAACCAATGAAGTCAGCTGGTTTTGTCAGAAGAACTTTTTAATACTTCTAATTGGTTCAATATGTGTTAACCAACACACAGATGTAAAGGGTGTTCAATAACAACAGACATGACAAAAGACTGAAAGCTAAATGTTTTTACCACTGAAGCAGAACTCTAATTTTCTCTGTTATATTTTCCAGAAATGTCTGCCAAGCTCAGTGCCAGTGAGACCCAGGTGGAAATCCTCAAAGACAGACTGAGCAACAGCGACAACCAGGTCCAACTCCTAGAAAACAGACTGAAAGACAGTCAAGGTAATTATTGTAAATTCAATATGGCTGCCATATCAATCAGTCAAAGGAAAGTTACTGTTTTGATCATGTAATTTACCTATGTTTGATCCATGTAATCTAAAGTGTATCCACTCAAATGAAACTGTATTTTCATTTATCATAGACTCAATGCTGGTGTTGCCAAGTGTATCCACTCAAATGAAACTGCATGTGACTGTATTAATGTATGTATTAATGCTAATGTTGTGGTGATTTCAGCTCAGCTGTCCAGCGTAGGAACTAGTGTGCAGCAAATGAAGCGACAGAATGAAGGTATTGTAACTTGATGTTTATTCAAACTCATGAATGAATGTTTGTATGAATGAATGCAGGAATCATAACTCTCCAGCACATACTGTACACCCTCCTTCTGGCTTTGATCATCAACTGGATGCCAACAGAGAATGAATTAGACATCACAACCTGATCACAACAGAGAATGAATGACACATCACAACCTGCTCACATCAGATAATTAATTACACATCACAACCTGATCACATCAGATAATTAATTACACATCACAACCTGCTCACATCAGATAATTAATTACACATCACAAACACCTCACTCACAGACTGAGCAGCAGCGACCACCAGATCCAACTCCTTGAAAACAGACTGAAAGACAGTCAAGGTAATTAGAACACAATGATGTTCAGATGCAATTTAGTTTTAATTAATTTTAATAATTTGAAAGAAATGTAAATCATTTGAGAACAGATACTGTATTTATTTATCAGACACTTACAGTAATCCAGGTAAACATATCAAATGCAGAGAGACAGTGCAGGACCTCAGTAAAGGATCACTAGTAAACCAGGAAGCTACTGTAGCTTCTGTCTAAGCAATATAATATCAAACAATTAATAATCTGTACTTTGAAACCATAGTGTGCCTGGTTAATAATTAACCCAGCATATACTATCATATGCTACATATACTGTACATGTACTGCATTGTACAGTGCAATACATGTACACCTGCTGCTGTTAATAACCTCACCTCATGTACAATTTACAATGTAAGCATTTATCAGAGGATCTTTATCCTGACTTACAGTAAGCAATGTAAACACAAGGTAATATGTAATACATCACATACTGTACATACTGTATACTGTAGAGACATTGTAGTAAAGGATCGCAGGAAAACAACATCTGTCTAAAGTAAACAATACAATATCAAAATATATACTGTTTATAGCCTATAATCTGTACATTGAACATGTGGAAAATTGCCCAGGAAGAGTCTGGGACGTGTGGAGCGTTGTCCAGGGTGTTTTAGGGAAGGGAGAAGAGTCTTGTTGTCCAGGGTGTTTTAGGGAAGGGAGAAGCTTAGAGTCTGGGATGTGTGGAGCGTTGTCCAGGGTGTTTTAGGGAAGGGAGAAGAGTCTTGTTGTCCAGGGTGTTTTAGGGAAGGGAGAAGAGTCTTGTTGTCCAGGGTGTTTTAGGGAAGGGAGAAGAGTCTTGTTGTCCAGGGTGTTTTAAGGAAGGGAGAAGAGTCTTGTTGTCCAGGGTGTTTTAGGGAAGGGAGAAGAGTCTTGTTGTCCAGGGTGTTTTAAGGAAGGGAGAAGAGTCTTGTTGTCCAGGGTGTTTTAAGGAAGGGAGAAGAGTCTTGTTGTCCAGGGTGTTTTAGGGAAGGGAGAAGAGTCTTGTTGTCCAGGGTGTTTTAGGGAAGGGAGAAGAGTCTTGTTGTCCAGGGTGTTTTAAGGAAGGGAGAAGAGTCTTGTTGTCCAGGGTGTTTTAAGGAAGGGAGAAGAGTCTTGTTGTCCAGGGTGTTTTAGGGAAGGGAGAAGAGTCTTGTTGTCCAGGGTGTTTTAAGGAAGGGAGAAGAGACTAGGCTTTTGTTGCACTGTATTGTCCAGTTGTTTGAGCGTTGAATGTTTAATGGATCACAATGGAAACAAGCCTTTGGCCTTTTTGTGTCCCATTAATTTGGTGTGTTCAGTCAGGGGATGTTATTACAATCTGTGAATAAATTCCTTACCATTACATTACTTCACCAATGTGTTTGTAAAGGTGTCTAGTACAGGGGTTCCCAAACTTTTTTGGCTCAGGGCACCCCTATAAATATTTCTTTCCTCCGAGGCACCCCTACATTATATTCATAATTTTCACTCCCAGCTTTGTGTTTAATTGAATAAATCAGAATTGCGCTGTACAGTCAAATTAATTCACCTCCATATAAGGGGAAACAATAGCATTAGATAATAGCCATTTTGGTTAGAACTGAAAACAACTTTGCACTTAAAATGATACAAAATATAATTTTTAAGTGTTCAAATGAATTCGAAATACTATCTCGTGGCACCCCTGGACTGCCGTCACGGCACCCCACGTGCCCTGTCACCCACTTTGAAACCCCTATATGTCTAGTAACACATCAAACAACGTACCTTTGAAATTCAATGCTGTGTGTGTGTGTGTGTGTGTGTGTGTGTGTGTGTGCGTGTGTGTGTGCGTGCGTGCGTGCGTGCGCGTGTGCGTGTGTTAAAACATTTGATTGGTTTAACAGTATAACATAAGCTTTTATAACAAACGTTGTGTTAATGCTCCTGTGTTGACAGACAAACCAAAGGTAGCCTTCTCTGCTGGTCTGGGTGTTGGAGCATTTGGACCATATACTACTGAAACCACCCTGGTCTACTCTAGAGTTCACACTAACATCGGCAACGCATACAATCCATCTACAGGTAAATGGGGATTACCAGGTTAATTCACTTACACAATCAATTATCTCTCATTAACTAATGACACAATACAGACACAGTATGTATCACCAAGCTATCAGACACATTGAAATGTGGACTACTGTCCAGCTGTGTCCAGTGAAACTCATCTGCTACAAATATAGCAGAATAGGACAGTAATGCAAGTTCCAACACACTGAGAATACATCAGAACATTTTGTTGTGGTTGAAAACATCATCTTCTTGTCCACAATTATGGTAGGACGATTTATTCTCACACCGGTACTAATAGTTTGTGTGTGTGTGTGTGTGTGTGTGTGTGTGTGTGTGTGTGTGTGTGTGTGTGTGTGTGTGTGTGTGTGTGTGTGTGTGTGTGTGTGTGTGTGTGTGCGTGCGCGTGCGTGCTTGTACGTGTACGGGTGCGTGTGCGTGTACATGCATGGTCTCTCACTCTCTCATAGGCGTTTTTTCTGCACCATTCAAAGGAGTCTATTTCTTCAGGTTTACAGCAGCTGACGGTATAAAATTACAGACAGTGTGCATCAGGCTGTATAAGAATGAACAGAGACTCATGTTTAACTGTGGATATCAAAGTCATCCAACTAATCATCTTGAATATGTATCTAATGGCATCGTGGTGGAGCTGGAGAGAGGAGACACAGTTGACATGCGTTTACCTGGTAGTGGTACTACGGCGGATGGTACTCAGGTCACAAACAGGCTCTATGACACTACCGACAATGACAACACATTCTCTGGGTTTCTGCTCTACACTCTGTAAGGATAAACTCAAGCAAATACTCAAGTATTCAGAGGTACAAATTACATTACATTGCATTGTTCTGTTGAAATTCAGAACATTTCCCAAAAATAAAATAAAGTAAATGTATGATAATACACAAACGAATGTGTAGTTGTGAAAAAAGCAGATCTACAAACTTGTGAGCACGTAGATCGTCTATTTTCACTAATAGTTGAATTAATTATTAATAAGGAATACAAAAAAGTAAAATATTTCTATTGGAAATGTAGAGGAGAGAATATTATGTGCTCGCTAAAATAATGGTAATAAAATAATTATAAAGTAATTGCAAAATGATGACTCATGATGACTCAGTGGTTTTCAAAGTGAGGTCCAGGGACCCCCAGGGGTTCCAGGGGGTCCCCAGTAATATGAGTTAAAGGACAACTCTGCCCTAAATCACTTCTAGGCTCATTTTCCTACTTATATGGATCCAAAAAGACTGTCCATGTGGTCTATTAGGCACAAATGCCCCTGTTGTCTAGTTTCCCCAGCAGAACCCTGCAGCTCTCATAGCATAGAGTGGAGCCTATAAGCCTATCGCTTTTACACTATTTGTTGTGGTTAAAAGTTTTTATTTTTCATGAATGTGTTACTAGTTGTCATTACAAACACATCCATGCTATCGTTGTCCCACAAAAGTCATGACACTCTGCTAAACAGATGTTATGCTTTTATGTGTTTTGCCAAGTCCCGGAAAAGACACACTGTGATTGGCCAATACAGTCACTTTGATTGGCAGTTGTGCCGAATGCTCACCCCAAAACATGTTTTTTGCCATTGTGGTGGCTTGTGTGGTGCAATCAAGGCATGGATGTGTTTGTAATGACAACTAGTAACACAGTCACTTTTTAATAAATCACTTTTGACCGCAACAAATAGTGTAAAAGCGATAGGCTTATAAGCTCCACTCTATGCTATGAGAGCTGCTTGGTTCTGCAGGGGAAAATGGACAACAGGGGCATTTGTGCCTAATAGACCCCATGGACAGTCTTTTTGGATCAATATAAGTAGGAAAATGAGCCTAGAAGTGATTTAGGGCGGAGTTGTCCTTTAATATTGCATAAACAATTCTGTTTAAACACTTCAACCGTACACACATCGGGTATCTGAAAATAGCTGATCTACAAGGGGCGGCTGTAGCTCAAGAGGTTGTGCCCAGTGGGAAATGATGTTCTCATTCGACAGTCTAATTCAGAGTCCAAATGGAGAGCCACCCCATTGGTCAGTGCTTTGGAGTGATGCAAGGCGGTCGTGTCGCCCCATTGGCCGGCCCGCCTGTCAGTCAACCCCCCTCTCTCTGGCTTTCAGAACACTGAGAGCGGCCATGTTGTATTTTCCACTGGAGTTCATGTTAATTTAATTCATAATAAATCACAGAGCACCTCCTAAAATATAGCTGTTAAATATTGTATCTGCCAAGGCCTGATAAACCCACGTTTTGTTACCTGGCAGCTCTTGCTGCATTTTTGAAAGAGTAATCTTGTTATCTGTTCTAGTGCTAGTGTCTGCTGACTCTGCTCTGCAGTGCAGTAGAGATGGGATTTATGGCTCTTTAAAGTGAGCCGGATCTCTGGGATTCGTTCATTTCAAAGAGCCGTTCAAAAGACTGGCCCATTCAGTTACTATGCGAACCGGATCCCATTGTTCATTTCAAAGAACTGTTCAAAAGACTTGATTCGTTTGCAAACGTCCCATCTCTAACACAGAGCTAACAGGAGGAACTAGCTGCATTATTGTATTCACAGTAAATCGTGGAGGGCAGCAACAAAAATCTAAGTCTACATTTTCTAATTAAATTAGCAAGGCCTAGATGAATCCGCTCCAGGTTATTTTAAACATTTTCGTGCATTGGACTCATGGACCTCTGAGTGTTCCTGCCCTGTGCTAACCGATTAGCCACTTCCAAGAGCATATAACCACAGCATTAAGAGGTAAGTGCACATTATAGTCTAATGATTAGAATTTGCAACGAAAAACAGGTCCAACATTGTGTGATTAATAGGCAGGTTTGAATTTGTCCATATGATTAAATAAAAGGCTACAGTAGCCTGCTGACTGTTAGCCTCGCCTTTTTCAACATGGAATTAAATGACATGTTGCTGCTATCAAAGTCAAAATTCTGACAGGACAATGCCTTAATTAGACTCGGGGATGTTTGGCTTATTAAGCATCATGTGGTGACGTTTTGTGTCCATTTGGAGATGGGAAACTAGTCCAGATGTACAGTAGGAGTTGGCTTTATTCTGCAGTGTTTACAATTGTACAGCCATGGCTCAATCTGACTATAATCTGTTCAGAGATATGACAATGCAACGTTTTTGCTCATCTATATCAGGCTGTTTTAATGATCAGGGCAATGGGTGTTTTATTTGGTCCATCTGGGGTGTGCCATGACAATGTAGTGGATACTGAATGGAAGCTAACAGTGCTAATGACAGCGATTTTCCCCCCATTGTGTTTATCATGGAAGGTGTGAATATGTGGCCAATATCAACAGATCTTACACAATTTAAATGCAAATATTCGAAGCTTAAGAAGGTGACGGTCTTTCACACGTAATTATTGGCGTGAATGGGCCGTTATTCTTTGTAGATATAATGTAAATAAATTAATTATCCCATATTAATTCAATATAACCACGTAGCCATATAAAGCAGGGGTTCTCAAAGTGGGACTGAAATGTGGGTTCCTTTAGGGGATCTAAATTGACCCATACAGGTCTAACTTTGACAGAAATGGAACCAAATGAACCTGTAAAGGAACATTTCCACTTGTACACTGTCAGAGTTACAAACTTGGGTCTATTTGTTTTAATATCAATCATTATGATGGGAACCAAGTGGAACCCCTCACCAGAGGACCCCTGGGGGTCTCTGAAATCCACTTTGAGAACCACTGTCAGTGTGCAGGAAGAGTCATTCTTTAATTCACTATTGCAGTCATTTAAATTATTCAAATCCTTCAGTAATAATTTTATCTATCAGCTACTTAATGCTATCAAACTCCTAAAGGTGAACCACTGTCAGTGTTATTTCTGTAAGGGGGTCTCCGTGTCTCCTGTGCTCGAGTAAACAGAAGATACATTTTCAAGTGGATTACTTGCCATTTGTTTTACATCCAATTTATTTTTTATCTTTCAGAGACATGATCAGCTGTTCTACCTCCTTTTGGAATCCGGGTCCTTCCACCCATCGACGCTTACTTTCTACTGCAGGGGTCTTCAACGTGTTCAGGCCAAGGACCCCTTAGCTGAGACAGCTCAAGCAGGGACCACTACATATTGCATAAAATTGTTGCAGATTAAACCTTTTCATAGATTGCTCCATTTATCATCCGTGTTGTGTAAATGGTTGTTTGTTTCATACATTTAACCACTTAAAACGCCCAATAGACAATGCTTGGCTCCTCTTCCACTCACAACCTCTTTGCAGAAAATAGCCGATCTACAAGCTCACAACAAACTTGTGACTTGCTATTTTTGGCTTATGTTCCGCAGAAGAGAGAAGTGCTTAATAAAAATAAGCAGCCCACCTTGTAGTAACACTTTGGCTATCTCAGTCACATTGCTCATTCAACATAACCATATGAACCCTAGCATGAACATTTGGTGAAAATACCAGTATCTACAAGCTCACAAGTCACAAGGGATCACATTGATAGCTAGTAGATCTGCTATTTCGGCAAAGACATTTGGTGTACAGAGAAATATTGGAAATATTATAGTATTGCATAACTGGACAAACATTGTTGTTGAAACAAGTTTTATTAAAAACTCCCATTGCATCATGGTTTCAAGTTGTACAACTTTTGTATTTATTATTGCAGTAACATGACCATCTTTCTTTCCCCAATACATACATTTAAGTCACACCCTTTAACCACTGGTAAAATGTGATCAGGTCTTAAGTGGGGACATTCCCATGGTTAAGGCCTGCGTAGGCCTGCATAGTCGATGAAAGTGATGTATGCCTCTTCAACCTTCCCAGAAGTCCAGGATCTGCAAGCGCCTAGAAGATTCTGCTTCTGTAAGACAGAATTGAGTGATGTCAATTTGTCATTTGCTATACTTATTGCTGCAAGTGAGATTTATTTGTGAAAATAAGAATTTAAATGGCTCTGTATTCCCAATCCCATCTCTCTCAATGTCCCTCTCAATGTGTTAAAAGAAATGTCCATGAATGAGCTGATCTTTGTGGGGCTCTTGGATTAAATTTGTAACCCAATTTATAATGTATGTGGGTCTGAGGACCCCCACGGTGGTCCCCATTATATTGATTGATATTAAAACAAATGGGCACACGTTTGTAACTCTGACAGTGTATAAGTGTAACCAAATGAACCCTTACAGGTGTGGTTCCATGTAGACAATGTCAAAGTTATGGGGTGTCCTTGAAATTAAAAACGATGGACCACTGCTCTAGCAGCAATGATTACTATCAGAATGCAAGCTCACAATTGAGCTTGTAGATCAATCAATTTGTGACAATGCACCATGCCATGTTGTGAGCTTGCAAATCATCTATTTCTGGCTAATGTTCCCCCCCAGAATATGCATGCTGGGGTTCAAGTTATGCACTGGCAGCACCTTTAGGAGTTTGATAACATAAGTAGCTGATAGATACAATTATTACTGAATGATTTGAGTAGTTTAAGAAGTATGACTTTTCCTGCACACTGCTTGTTTTTATTGGAAACTGTCAGACATAACTTAATGACATGAGTACAGGTAATATAATGCATCAAGTGATCAAAAACAGCAGTAGAATTGAAGATTAGAGTTAAACTGACTCACCGTAGCATTTACTCAATGAGTAAAGGCTGGGAACGAGGCGATCTTCAGATTAACAGCTAGCTTGCTGGTTAATTCACAGTACTAAGTTGTTTACAGCAGTGATTCTCAACCTGTGGGTCGGGACCCCCAGAGGGGTCCCTAAATTATTGTGAGGGGTCCCCAGATGATTAACTTAATGTGCAACATTGTTTTCTCACTCAACAGTAAAAAAAAAAAAACAACATAAAGTCAAAGTGTATAGAGCAGCTGTCTTCAACAGGAGGTCCGGGACCCCTAGGGGGTCCTCAGAGCTACAACAGGGGGTCCTCCAAATCTTTGTGTGATTTTTTATATTAACCACTTGAACCCTGGCGTCCATATTCTGATATCTTTAGCCAAAAATAGCCGATCTACAAGCTCACAAGGCGTGAGCTTGTAGATCGGCTATTTTCAGCTAAAGAGATTTGGTGTAGAGGGGAAAAAGAGCAGACTAAGTACAGAATGAAAGGTAAAGTTTATTAAGTATTGATGGTTCAAGTGGTTAAATATCTGAAAACACAAATTGACATGAATCAATTTGTGTTTGTGACATGAAAAAAAAAATACACAGATTATTATGCTATCAAATGATGAAACTATATGGTATCTATGGGTTGTGGGGGTCCCTGCTTCATCTCTTTCTTGACTAAGGGGTCCTTGGCCTGAAAAGGTTGAAGACCCCTGGTATAGAGGGTATCTGCACATTTCACAGTGTGTAGCCACTGCACCTGTAAACAGAACTAAACACATTTTAAATGTATTTTTTTTTATAGTTATTAAAATCACTTTCAGGAAAAATGCTGCATTGGTAATAGCATACTATAAACCTAATTTACAAGGGGCCAAGCCATGCCCATCCACACGCCCACCACAGGCGAGGAGGCGGGTCATGCCGGAAATGAAACGCAGCGGCCAGATTTGAAACGACGGGCCTCGGCGTTTCAATATCCGGGGGCCGAGGCCGTTCGCGGGCACACCGGGCCACGCCGGCGCGCCCCGGGCGCTTTTCTCGGGCCTGGGGCGGCACTGGCCCGGGGCTGTGGCAAAAGCGGGCGCCCCGGAGGCCCCCGGGGGGGCCAAGCGGGGGCAGGGGTCGAAAACCCGTAGAATGAGCAGGGTCCTTTGTGCGGGTTGGACAACGATCCATGGGTCGGCGGTTCAAATCCCAGCTTCTCCTGTCTACATGTCGAAGTGTCCTTGGGCAAGACTCTGAACCCCGAGTTGCTCCCGGTGAGCTGATTGGTGCCTTGCATGGTTTCCACCGCCACCGGTGTATGAATGTGTGTGTGTGTGAATGGGTGAATGTAATGCCCATTGTAAAGCGCTATATAAATGCACCATTTACCATTTACAAGATCACAACGTGTAGCAATTCTATTCGCTGTGAGCTCATACTGTAGATCTGCTTTAAAAATAAAACCATTCTGGATATTTTGTAAACATTTTAACAACACAAATCTTGGATGGGGGTCCATGGGGGTCCACGGGGGTCCAAACAGCCTCATTTGGGGGTCCTTGAGGTGAAAAGGTTTGAGGACCACTGCTGTGTAACCCTGCCACTGGCAGTGGGGGAAATGGAAAGTACATTTACTCAAGTAGTATTTGATTACTATTTACAGATACTTTTACTTACTTTTTATATTTACATTTTTCAATACAGTATAACTTTTTTTTGTATTTTTTTTAAGTGGCCTGCCCAACATCCGTGGCCATTATCAAGAAGAATATTTCTATAGCAATTAGTTGAAAGCTTTAGTTACTTTGTTGCTGCTTGTTTTATACTTTCAATATTCCTAATCAAACGTTTATCCTGTACAGTAGACCTGCAATTTATTAAAACACTTTGAGAAATGTCTACATTGTGCTGTTACTACTTTTACTCAAGTAATCAATGTGAGTATTTCTACCAGCACTACTGGTAATCAATGTGAGTATTTCTACCACAGAGCTGCCAACCCTCACGCAATGAGCGTGAGACTCACGCAAATGACCCTCTTCTCACGCTCTCACGCCACACATCGTATTTCTCACGCCGTCATATCACCAGCCGTCACAAAGTGGAAAACTGCGTCAACTAAGTGTCACTGAGACATCCACTTCGGCCGCGATTTGAGCAATTAAGGGCTTAAAATACTGTATCTGATTCTGAAGTAATGTTTAGATGCGTCGCTGTGTGTGCGTGAGCGTCTGGTGTGAGGAACGCTGCGGGCACGTTCATGCGCACATCAAGACATCATTCTCTACAGTAAGATCGACAGGCGACAGGAGGATCTACACACAACATTAATTCAACACGTCCAAAATGCCCATTGCTTACTAGCAGGCAGTTTAAATGAGGAGGGACTTTTGGATGGATGCGTGTGCAAAAAGAACAGATCTTCAATCAAAAGACGTGTTACTTGCAGCTTAATGTAAACATTTATCCATAATTTTCTCATCCTAGTAACGCCAGATAAAAGTATCAAACTCCCTGTAAAATGCAACAGAATACAGGAAATAACATCTACTCTTTTAATTTTTTTCTGGGGGAGGACCCCCAGACCCCCCACCAAAATTATCCACAGTAGGCTAAAGGCTATTAACTACGTTTCTGCCTCAAAATTACATGTTCATTATTGAGGGCTAGATTTGGAGAATTAAATAACACCCACCCAGTGTGATACTGTACCTGGTTGGTGTAATAGTGACTCCAAGGATCGATACAATTATAATAATAATCAAAATGATTGTAATATTTGTTGAAGATATAGGGCCTATATGTCATTTTTTATATTTCTTTTGCGCCCCCCCCCCCCCCCCCCCCTCGCAAAAAAAGAAAAATCTCACTCTTAGGTTTCCCTGAAAGTTGGCAGCCCTGTTCTACCAGCACTACTGGTAATCAATGTGAGTATTTCTACCACACTACTGGTAATCAATGTGAGTATTTCTACCAGCACTACTGGTAATCAATGTGAGTATTTCTACCACACTACTGGTAATCAATGTGAGTATTTCTACCACACTACTGGTAATCAATGTGAGTATTTCTACCACACTACTGGTAATCAATGTGAGTATTTCTACCACACTACTGGTAATCAATGTGAGTATTTCTACCAGCACTACTGGTAATCAATGTGAGTATCTCTACCACACTACTGGTAATCAATAATCAATGTGAGTATTTCTACCAGCACTACTGGTAATCAATGTGAGTATTTCTACCACACTACTGGTAATCAATGTGAGTATTTCTACCACACTACTGGTAATCAATGTGAGTATTTCTACCACACTACTGGTAATCAATGTGAGTACAGTATTTCTACCACACTACTGGTAATCAATGTGAGTATTTCTACCACACTACTGGTAATCAATGTGAGTATTTCTACCAGCACTACTGGTAATCAATGTGAGTATTTCTACCACACTACTGGTAATCAATGTGAGTATTTCTACCACACTACTGGTAATCAATGTGAGTATTTCTACCACACTACTGGTAATCAATGTGAGTATTTCTACCACACAACTGGTAATCAATGTGAGTATTTCTACCACACAACTGGTAATCAATGTGAGTATTTCTACCACACTACTGGTAATCAATGTGAGTATTTCTACCACACTACTGGTAATCAATGTGAGTATTTCTACCACACTACTGGTAATCAATGTGAGTATTTCTACCACACTACTGGTAATCAATGTGAGTATTTCTACCACACAACTGGTAATCAATGTGAGTATTTCTACCACACAACTGGTAATCAATGTGAGTATTTCTACCACACTACTGGTAATCAATGTGAGTATTTCTACCACACTACTGGTAATCAATGTGAGTACAGTATTTCTACCACACTACTGGTAATCAATGTGAGTATTTCTACCACACTACTGGTAATCAATGTGAGTATTTCTACCACACTACTGGTAATCAATGTGAGTATTTCTACCACACTACTGGTAATCAATGTGAGTATTTCTACCAGCACTACTGGTAATCAATGTGAGTATTTCTACCACACTACTGGTAATCAATGTGAGTATTTCTACCACACTACTGGTAATCAATGTGAGTATTTCTACCACACTACTGGTAATCAATGTGAGTACAGTATTTCTACCACACTACTGGTAATCAATGTGAGTATTTCTACCACACTACTGGTAATCAATGTGAGTATTTCTACCAGCACTACTGGTAATCAATGTGAGTATTTCTACCACACTACTGGTACCATATACTTTAAAGAGCTTCCATAATGCTCATATTCATCTGTCAATAAATAAAAACATATTTCATTTCATTTCATTTCAACCTTTATTTAATTCTCGGTAACAGACTGAGGGCTGGTACCCTCTTTTTCAGCAGTGCCGAGATTACAATACATTTACAGATTACAATGCATTTACAGATTACAATACATTTCACAAAATTATCAAAATAATTCCATCCCATACATTTCTGTAATTTTCAACCTCAGGAAAAACAATTACAATTTAGATTGACCAAGGTTGATATGTCTGATTTAAAACGGCTTAGTGGAACAAGGGATTTATATTTAAGTGAAACCTGTAAGGTATTCCATGAATGTGAAGCACAAAATTTGAAAGCTGTCTTTCCAAACTCAGTCGAGGGATGTGAAGGCTCAAGCATCAAATAATCCTGCGATCGTGTTTGGTGGCTAATAATTCTCCACTGCAAAAGAGAATTTAAATAAGAAGGTAAACTCCCAAGTAGGGCTTTATAAATAAATAAAAACCAATGCTGATCCCTCCTGGTCGCAAGTGAGGGCCAGCCTACCTTATTGTACAGTATGCAGTGGTGAGTATTATAGCTATCACCTGTTATAAATCTGAGTGAAGAGTGATAAACTGATGCATTTCGATATACTATGTCTCCATAATCCAGAGCAGAGAGGAACAATGCCTCAATAAGCCTCTTTCTGGTCGGCCATGGAAAACATGATCTATTTCGATAGAAAAAGCCAAGCTTCATTCTTAGATTCTTTGTTAAGAACTCAATGTGTGTGTTAAAAGTAAGTTTTTCGTCCAACCAAATCCCTAGATATTTGTAGTGGGGGACTCGTTCAATAGAGGTGCCATTAGTGGTGAAAAGGTGAGGATCATTTTCATTAAAAGCTCTCCCCTTTGTGAACAACATAAATTTGGTCTTATCAGCATTTAAAACTAATTTTAGATCCAGCAGTGATTTCTGGAAAACATCAAAGGCAAGTTGTAGCATATAAACAGCTTTCTGAACGGAGTCTGAAAAACAATATAAAATCGTGTCATCTGCATATAAATGTATATTACAGGTCTGTAATGTGTTTACAACATTATTAATATAAATAATAAATAGTATGGGACCCAAAATTGAGCCTTGGGGAACGCCTTTAGAGATGTGAAGAAACTCAGATTTTACAGGTCCAACTTTGACACATTGATGTCTGTCAGACAGATAATTCTCAAACCATTTACACGCAATAGGATTAAAACCAATATAAGATAATCTTTGTAAAAGTAATATGTGATCCACCGTATCGAAAGCCTTAGATAAATCAATAAAAAGTGCAGCACAAAATAGCTTGTTATCCAGGGCAGAAATAATATTATTTAAAACTAACGAGGTAGCAGATATTGTACTGTGCTTGGCCCGAAAACCAGACTGATGAGGACTTAAAACAGAGTAACTATTTAAAAATACTTTTAGCTGGTTATTCACAAGTGATTCAAGAATTTTTGCAAGACATGATAACTTGGATATTGGACGGTAATTATTTGGGTCTTTTTTATCGTGTCCTTTATGCAAAGGTACAACGTGAGCAGTTTTCCAAACTTGGGGTATGATACCAGTTGAGATAGATAGATTAAAAATATAACAGATGGATTCTGTGATTAAAGGAGTAGAAACCTTCAAAAGGAAAGGATCCAAGTTATCCTCCCCGACTGATTTTTTGGGGTCTATGGTGGATAAAGCCTGGAATACCTCATTTGCATTAAAAGGCTTGAAAGAAAAAAGGGTTTCTGAGGTTCTAACAGAGGGTTCTTCACTAGTAGTGACATCAGCATTGTCTATGTGCAAATTATTTGTAGCAGCAGCATTGTTTATGTGCAAGTTGTCAAAGACGTGGCCTGCAGCAGCAAAATGGTTGTTAAAAGCTGAACATATTTCCTTTTCATCAGTTAAAACATTATTCCCGAGATTAAGGTGAGTGGGGACAGTACTGGAATTTTGCTTTCTAGTGGAGTTTATAACCTTCCAGAACTTATTAGGGTTAGAGTAAGTACAGCTGTCTCCAAGTAAATGTACATAATAATTTGATTTTGCTTTTCTTACAAGCTCAGTGCATTTGTTGCGTAGCTGTCTAAAGGTTAGCCAGTGAGAGGGGTCATCTGAGCGTCTGGCTAGGGCCCAGGCTTTGTTTCTTGAATGAAATAATGATGATAATTCATCCGTAAACCATTTGTTAGATCTGTCTTTTATTCTAAATTTTTTAAATGGGGCATGTTTATCCACTAAAGAATTGAAACAATTAATAAAGAAATTAAGTGCCGATTCAGCATTTGTTATGTGGAAAATATTGGACAGGTAACTACAGTGAAGATCATCTAAAAATGCTTGTGCATTAAAATTTCGAAGATTTCGCCTTACTAAAATTTTGGGATCAGATTTCTGTAGCCTATCATTTCTGACACAGGCAACAGGACAATGGTCACTAACGCCAAGCGGAAACACACCACTGGAGGTGTATTTATCTGGTCTATTTGTAAAAATAAGGTCAATAAGAGTGGAGTTTCTGGGGTTTTTTAAGTTTGGTCTGGTTGGCTCAGAGATCAGTTGTGTTAATTTTAAGTCCATACTGATGTCCTTTAAGTTTTGTGATACATCAGATAGATAATTTAAATTTAGATCTCCTGTAATTAAAATTTCTGAGTTTAAATAGGGGGAGAGAAGTTCAGTCAATAGGTGTAGTGAGTCTGGGGGGGCAGCAGGGGGCATATATAGGCCTATCCCCACAACTATTACAGAAAACCCAGTTTGACCCAGATCCAGTTTTAATGCAATAAATTCAAAATGTTTGGGGATTGAAACAGATTTAAGCAGAGAAACAGCAAACCTGGTTTTTACATAGATGGCTACACCACCCGCCCTACCAGCTCTGTCAGTTCTATATATACTATACCCATTTAAAGCAATGTCAGAATCAGGGATATATTGTTTAAGCCATGTTTCAGTGAGGACAAAAATGTCAGGATCAGCCTGAGATGCTAATATTTTTATATGATCAAGTTTCCCGGTCTTGCATAAACTTCTAATATTATAATGTAGTAAGCCCAAACCTTTCCTTAATTTAAAAGTTGCAGGGTTGCAAGTGGAGACAGGATTTATAATGTGATTTTGTTGAACAGCACGGATTGGATTTGTAATCTGCACTTTAATGAGATTCCTATAAACTATGCTTGCTGTGCTAGATGGTAATTTTCTCAGAGGTCTATGATTAAATACCACTGGAATACAGGATGGACATTTGATGAATCCATCTGGCCATAAGAGGGAGCTAGCGTGATTATGGGTGAGACGGGAGAGACGTGTTGGTTGCTGTGACCCGGAAGTATTTTGCAGAGGACCGGAAATAATCAAATCTGCAGTGTAAACAGACTTGTCTAGTGGAGTAAGCAGTCAATGTAGTGGTCGCGACTGTACAGTAACAGAGCGATGCATATTGAGTGAAAGCATTTGGGATCCAGTTATACTTGGGTGCAGGCCATCTGACATATAATAAGAGGAGCGGTCCCAAAATAAAAAGAAATTTGAGACGTAGCTTATGTTATGGGACTGACTGTGGCATGTAGATTGTAACCAGTAGTGTAGTGATAATAGCCGACTAAAACGTACATTTCCATGGTATGGCATGGTAGGCAGGGGACCAGAGATGTAAATGGTTTTCCCACAGCTACTGAGCAAGTCAAAAATACTTTTAAAGCTCGACCTTGCTATTTCGGAGTACTTATCATTTGCTCCTGAATGTAAAACAATTTTAGTGATGGACGGTGGGAGAGAACTTATAATTTCGGGCATCTTTTCAAGAAGTTTGGCTGTGGTTATTCCAGGAAAACAATGGACTACTGCATTGGCGAATTTGACCCTTTTTATAATTGAATCGCCGATAACTGCCGTGGATGGAGCGATCAATGGAGTGGACATGTATGGGGGGGTTCGCTTCAGGAGTGGAGGATGAGAGATGGGACTCGCCGATCGGCGTTGGACAGCCAGTTTTAAAAGTTTGTGGCGGTCGTTTCCCTGTCTGGAGGAGGCAGCTAGCCTGGATTTCCCAGCGATCGGAGCCGGGCCACTACGCGCTGCGCCAGGATCCTCTCGGGGGGTGCGATGTATAATAGCTTGGGGGGGTTCGTTTACCCGGGGGGGTGGGGGTGACGAAGCACCACCAAGCAGCAATGGAGGGATATTATGAGGATTCAGTGGGGGGTAATCCGAATTGTTTAAAGCAGTGAATGTATTGCTTGTAATGAGCGGGGGGGCTTTGTATATCTTAGATGTTTTGTGTTTTTTGGCGTATTTTTTGCCGTGTTTGTGCCGAACAACTTCTGTCCAGGGAGTGGAACTAGACCTCGGCTCCAGCCTAGGTCTAGCACCCTCCTTTTCCCACCGGCTAGAGACATCCAGTAGCGGGGGATTCGGAGCCAACCTGTCCATCACAGCGGGGACAGTATCGTCCAGGTCGCGCCTCGCGACAGGAGGAGCCAGGGCCGTCCTCTTCACCACGGCAGGGACAGTATCGTCCAGATTACCTGCCGTAGCAAGGCCAACGTGAGGATCCATGGAGGTCTCAGCGTCGGGTGATTCGGGTTGGAGCATTGAAGCGGCGGCGAGATCATCGAGGAACGTCTCGCCGTCCTTAATCTGGTACAGCATGGAGATCCTTCCTTCCAGTTCGAGCACTTTCTGGGTGAGATGATGACAGCTATCGCAGCTTGATGTGAAGGTAAGTGACATGATGGTGGTAGCTGAGGGAAGAAAAAGAAGACTTTGGCCAGTAAAAGTGTATTGTGATGGGGAGAGTTTGGCAGGTTTGTAGCAGCAATGTTGTTGTAGTAGGTCTACAGACTGGTAGTAGTAGTGACTGTGACAGGACAATACATACAAGCGAGGGCACCTCAACGGTGCCCACGGAGTAGAGTAGATAGACCTTAGCGTCACAACCAGAGTAGAATTTTGGCGCCAACACTAGAACACGGTACACACTGAAAGTCCAGCTAAAAACGGGACTTACCAGCAAAGGCCCAAAGACTGGGCCTATTGCGGTGGAAAGGCGTTCAGTATGCCCGGTAGAGATGATGTGTCATCCTGGGTTGATGTTCTTCAATAGCCCTGTGGACTAGGGCTGCTGTGTTGTTTCTCATATACCGTATGAGAAAAATAAAACTGGTCGGATTAAAAAATATATTTAAAATAATAAAACACTAAGAACCAGAGCAGTCTTTTTAAAAGCCAGTCATTTAAAAGCCAGTTGTTTAGGCGGTTTGGCTAGCGCTGCTCTGCTGCTGCTCTGCTGCTGCTCTGCTGCTGCTCTCCAAAGCACTGTGTCTATTGTATGTTTCACTGATTATGTTTAACACTGTATTGATACATCTAGAACAGTGGTTCTCAACCAGTGGTCCGGGGACCACCAGTGGTCCTGGAGCGGGTTCCAGGTGGTCCCCAGCTAAATGATGGAGAGTTGGTAACCAAATGGACCCTCATAGATCTTTAACTCTTGACAGTGTAAATGAAACCAAATGGACCCCTACGGGTCCACTTGGTTTCATTTTACACTCATAAGAGTTAAGTTATTGTTAAACATTTGCATATTCTTAATTTACAAGACGTCTACAGGATTACAGAATGTAGAATAATTGTTATTGTGATGGTTTTCCTGTTATCTCTTCTATGACACCACATCAATACAGTATGAATTGTGGACTAAATCCTATCCAACAATAACTAAATATTCTAAGTGTTGAGTGTGAGAGGCTGTAGGCCTGCATCTCATTAAATGGTGGATCGTTGCTCAAATGCCAAATGAATAAATAATGAAAAAGGTTGAAAACCACAGATCTAGAACAGTGGTTCTCAACCTGTGGGTTGGGACCACCCAGGGGGCGTCCCCAGATGATTAACTTAATGTGCAACATTGTTTTCTCACTCAACAGTAAACAAACTAACATGAAGTTTAAGTGTATAGAGGGTATCTGCACATTTCTAAAGTGACAATTTAAGGACTTTTTAATACTAAAATGACAAATTAAACATTGGCCAAATTGTCAAATATAAGAGGCAGAAATTGTGAAAATATTTTCACAATAGAACCATCGGGTCGGGTCGAGGCCCGGCACTGCACTCTGTGCCGCAGCGGGAAACGCGTGTGCCGAATCTGAAGCCGGTGGGACGAACGGTTCTCGAGATACATACATACATACTCAGAGATTTCTCGCATTTATAGTATGATTATTATTGCTATAAACTGCTGCTCTTCGTGAGCTTGTATCGTCTATTTTATAGAATATGTTGAAACTCATATAGGGGTTCATCATGTCACAACCAGTGTTTAGATGGGGGCCCCTGGTCCACCACACAATACTTCATCAAGTTGCAGAGAACCCCTGATCTGGAGTTCTAGACCAGACTTCTCATTGTGCCTTTAATGTGCAACACAAAACAGGACCCATGCTGCCCCCGTGTGGTTAGTCTGGGTCAGTGTGATGCTCTTAATCAAGAGTGATTCACAATAACAAGGTAATGAATACATCAGTATATCAACATCAATACATCAAATGCATAGACATATTAGGCTATATCTAAAAAAAAGTACATAGGTAGACCAAGCACTTATTCAGTAAAAACAACTTCATAAAAGATAAACATGCTATCTAAATTACATGTATGGTCATTGAGAGTTACAGTAGTGGTATGGGTTTAGGTGGAGTCTGAAAAGGTGAGTCTTCAGTCCACGGTGGAAGCTATAGGGAGCGAATCTGTTGTTCTAACTGCAACTGGGAGTTTATTCCACAGTTTGGGGGCCAGGAGGGCGAAAAGTCTTGGACGAGTGGATCGTTGTCCTGGGGTTTTTAACGAGGGTTCTGTCAGCTTCCCTGCAGTGTCAGCTGATCTGCGAGAACGGGATAATCTCAACACATTCTCAATTTCAACACTTTGCTATTTCTTCCTGGTGTGAAGAGGCCAGGAGCTGATCATTATTGTTTCCAACAAATATGAAATGTAATTAAAAGCAAACAGTTATTTAGGCTACTACACTGTATTATCCTCAAAATGAACTCACAGAATGAACTCAAATGAAACCACTTACGGGTCCATTTGGTTACATTTAGTGTGAAATCCCAGAGCCGTCACTGATTGATACGATAACACTTTACTTAAAGGTCCAGTCTATCATGCTGCATTAGAATCACATTTATGATGCATTATAACACTTGTTAATGTTTGTAATCACGCATGGCAACGTTTATATCGTATTATAACAGCATTGTGAAGCTTGTAGATCTGCTATTTTCAGAAGAACTTTACAAATGTGAAAACCTGAAACAGGACATTCTGCAGGCTAGTATTTATTTTTAGTTTAGTATTTTTACTTTTGGTTCTTTAAGTACATTTTTATGCCAATACTTTTTGTACTCGTGTAAATTTTTACTCCTAATCAAAGCTGTTTATTTCTTTAACATAAAATGAGTGGGAACAATAATAAGGTTCATCTCCTAGCATCACTTTGTGCCGTGCTATGAGTTTATGGAGTCTGAGTTTGATGGTTTAATGGTCCTCTTTAACAATGCACAGGTTCATGTAACTAAGAATAAGGCATGGAAATTAACTAAAAAGGCGTTTTATTCTTTTGCCTTCTGTACAATTGTTTTTAACCACTTGTTGCTTTATTCCACTTTAAAGGAGTAGTTCACCCCCAAAAATGACTTTTTTTTCTATCGAGTACTCACCCCATGGAGACTTGAGTTCAGTAATACCTTTTTGTAACCAATAATTTGATTATAAGAAATTTACCCCAATGTTTCATCCAGAATCAATAGGCCTACAAAGAGTCTCCTCAAAGTATTGGCTTCGGAATGCAACAAAAACAAAAAGATATTATTGAACTCAAGTCTCCGTGGGGTGTGTAATCAATAGGAAAAATGACATTTTGGGGGTGAACTACTCCTTTTAAAAGCACATCTACAAGATCTCAACTCACATAATCATGTGATGTGTTGTCAGCTCGTAGAGCTGCTTTTTTAAACAAAAATTCAGAAAACAAAATGTATGTACTTTTTTTCTCCAAAAAATAATGTTTTTAACAACTACCTCAATTGGACAGTACAGTCAATTTGATTGGCAGTTGTGTTGAATGCTCACCCCAAAACATGATTTACCAGACTGTGACGGCTCGAAGGCATGGATGAGTGTACGAATTGTACATACATCCATGGTTGACAACTAATAACAGATTCATTAAAAAATAAAAATAAATAATAATAAAAAAAATGGACCGCAACAAAATAGTGTAGCAATATGCTTTTGGGCTCCACTCTATGCTATGAGGGCTGCTGGCTTCTGCTTCGGAAACTGGACAACAGGGGCATTTCTGCCTAACAGACTCCATGGCCCATACATGGGGAACAGGCGGCCTGGGGGCCACACACAGCCCCCACCTTCACTTAAAGAGTCATGAAACATAAATCTATAAATATATATTATACCAAAGAGTCACTTATTGTGATAGGGAGCGATGATATGTTTCAATTGGCCCATATGCTTGTGGTTTGTCTCTGTAGCTATTTCTGTGAACTTCCAGTTTCTGTGTAGAAAATAAATCTTTGGCGCCACTCATTAAATATTAGCTCATTCTGTTTTATTTCTGTGACGTGACGTAGGCATATCTAATAAATATTAACGTTTGTTTTATATAGAGTCGTATCAAGGGGGAACACTCTATTAACTAGTGCTATCAGAACATAACACTCTAGTAACTAGTACTATCAGCACATAAAACTCTATTAACTAGTGCTATCAGAACATAACACTCTATAGTAACTAGTGCTATCAGAACATAACACTCTATAGTAACTAGTGCTATCAGAACATAACACTCTATAGTAACTAGTGCTATCAGAACATAACACTCTATAGTAACTAGTGCTATCAGAACATAACACTCTATAGTAACTAGTACTATCAGAACATATACACATTTTGTTATTATTTGAATTAAACTAAATAACTTATCCTATAACTGGAGTCATTTCAAATATCTCTCTCTCTCTCTCTCTCTGTCTGTCTGTCTGTCTAAACCAGAACAGACTGGATCATACCAGACTGAGGCCTTTTGGAAGGCAGTGCTTGCATTATGTGATTTGATGCCAATCATGCACGCACGCACGCACGCACGCACGCACGCACGCACGCACGCACGCACGCACGCACACACGCACACACACACACACACACACACACACACACACACACACACACACACACACATCTGGTAATGTGTGAGTGCCTTGCTGGTCCTAGAAAACTGAATGCAGGTTATTGAAGAAAGACGCTGAATGTTCAGAAGACATTGCAAAACACTGGCCAGGCTTGGGATGTTTCAACAGAGCTGTTTGGCAAAGGCAAGGAGTCTGTTTCCAAATCAACATGGAGGACATTCCATGTGAGGGAGACTCTGGGTCCTGCTAGGACACGGCTTGTTTATCAGAGTTCATCAGACTTTCCATATCATCGTTGTCGGGTGGAAACCTTGTATCTCCAAGTTTCAAATGTGCACGTTCTTTCGCAAAGTAAAGCACTGCTTCATCAGACAAGGCCATCGCACAAAGGTAGTGAAAACAGCTGATCTACAAGCAACGCAACGCCTCGCGTTGCGAGGCGCTGTGTGCTTGTAGATCGGCTGTTTTCACTAGTTTAAATCATTTTTGAAATGATAAATGGGTGGGTGACGTGACGTAACGTTTTCGCTGTCCTCGGTGTCAAACATGTATAAATAAAAAATATATTTGTCAAAAACCTTCTGAATATTGTGCAGGACATTAAGCTTTATGTGAACTTACTCAAGATTCAAACATTTCATTCCTCATTTCTTCAGAATCTTCAACCAAACATGGCAAAACTCATATGGTGTGACTGTCCTGACCTTGTTTCTCAAAGTGGGAACTTGAATAAAACTAAGAAAAAGAATTGCTAAAAATCATTTGAAAATGAATTTAGGCTAAAAAAAATGTCTATTTTGAGCCTATATCTTTTCAAAGTCAAAGCATAATGTTTTCAGTCATTTCTGATCAAAAACATTTTGTCCCCCAACCCAAAATCATTTGGTGTGACACTAGTTTGGAAAAATTAAACAGGCAATTATTTGGACACCTATTGGCTAGAGAGGTCCTTCTTCTGTAAGGCTATTCAGCACTCCCAGCACAACTGCAAGACAGGTGTCTGAGGTGAGTTATGATTTTAACATTTTCATGAAATGCCATCTTGTTGAAACGTTGACAAACTCACCATTCTGGATGTCTTTTGGTGTGACACCTTTTCTTAAAAAAAAGCTTAAGTTATTTGAAGTTTTGGTCATATTTCCATGTAGATCTAGGCTGCTTTGTTATAGCTAGCATGCTGTTAGCATGCTAATGTGTACATAGTAGCCTCAAGGTAAACCTAAATGGAGAAAACAGTAATATGGTGTGACACTTAATCATATGGTGTGACATGTCTGCTTGTCACACCATATGACTTGACTGTCACACCATATGATTTATACTGTATTTAACTACAGATATAACAACAAATAACAAAGTTCCATGTTTCTTTTGTACATTTAAACATTTGTTTTAAACATTTTTACATAAAATGTAATTTAGCTTCATTCAGTGATACTTCAAATTCATCAGACAGAGCAGAAACCCCTTCACAGAAACCTTAACATATTGTTTCAATCTAAACAATATTTTCTCTTTGTCTTAAACTATACATTCCATTTTCTTTTGTCAGCTGGAAAATGACAAGTGCTGAGAGAACGAGAAAGTACAGGGAGAAACTAAACAATGACCCAGCAAGGAGAGAGGAGCCAAAGGGGCGAGACTGCATTTTCTACGAAGAGCAGGAGGTTGTCTGTGGCATAGCAGAACCGCAACAAGGCAGCCGGTTTGCTACCCTCACCAAATACGACTGGCTGATGTACAATACAGTCTAAATGTATAATCTAATCTGATCTAATACTTTTGTACTTTGACTCACTGGACTGGACAGTGGACAGTGTTAAGGTAGGACCCGAGACAAAACTAGCGAAAATAGCTGATCTACAAGCTCTCAACACGTTGTGCTGCGAGAGCTTGTAGATCAGCTATTTTCAGAGTTGCGCAACCCAGCACTCTTTAGCTAGTGGAGATGTGGTGTAATGTCATGATTCCTAATTACATTTGTTCAACACAAAATGCTGTGTTCAAGTTCAGGAGACTTCGGAAAAAAGCAATTTACCTGAATGCTGAGTTCTGTTTCCACTAATTGGTGTTAATAAAATGTTGCCTTCAATGCCTTGGCTCCAAGTGTGGCTATGCGCCTTATTGTCCCTTTAGGATCCTTCTGCCGTGGGCCGGCAGAAGACTTAGGTGTGCGTAGCATTCCTGTGCACATCCTCATCATCCATCTACTACTACAATTCTTTCTTATCCCATGTTAAAGCCCTACAATAATATCCTGTTCAGAAATATTAAGGCCATGTTATCCTGGGTAATTGTTTAATCAATCAGTAAAGTTCAGTACTCACTAATAGGTAGGTTAAAACACAGTTTGCTTTGACACATGAAGATATGATCATACGGTGTGACACTAAATCATTTGGTGTGACATTCCAAATAGTGAGAAATCATACCTTTATTAATGATTAAACCAAAAAAATGTTTATGGATTACATAGAGAATATTATCAGGAAGAGTCACAAATATTTGTGTAATTTTAGAGAAAGTTTTGACAGAATACATTTAAAATATGTTGTAAGATCATGAACATGGGCCTCACACAGAGTGTCGATTATGAAAAAAATATACAGATATAATTAATTTTCAAAAAACTATAGTGGATCACTGGTTAGTTATGATAAAGGACTTTGATAAAGTGAGTAACTTAAGAAAGATGTACTCCATTTTATGAACAATTATTTTCATGTCACACCATATGACGATTTTAGGCACAAGTACAACAAACTGCTGAATAAAGTCTGATTCCAATAAAATATCTAAAAACAAAATGTATTTCCATAAGGTTGAGAGTGAGTAGAACAAAAGTAAATAACTTTTATGCCTGCAATTTAAAGTTTTTTTAAAAACACATTTTTTGGGGCGTCACGTCACTGACCCAAATGCAAAACAAACTGTTTTGGACATAAAAGGTTTTCACCCGAAGACGACGATATCCTGGTTACTGTGGTTTCCATTGTCTTGCCTGTGGACATGGCACATCCTTGCATTATGTGATTTGATGACAAATGCACACACGCACACGCACGCACGCACGCATGCACTCACTCACACACACACTCTCTCTCTGTCTGTGTCTCTCTGTCTCTCTCTCTCTCTCTCTCTCTCTCTCCCTCCCTCTCTCTCTCTCTCTCTCTCTCTCTCTCTCTCTCATTGGGGAAAAACGCATGAAGCACTACTGTATGTGTCTTCCAAAAACAATAAAAACTCATTCCTGCCCCTCCTGATCCAACCAATCAATGTTAGGTCTCTAAACACATTTCTCCACTCCTCCCTCCAGTGAAAACAATACAAAATACCAGGACAACTAAACTACACTACACAGTTGAGTTTCTTCTCTGTTTCTGTCTGTTGTCTGTCTGTCTACTGTACCTACCTACCTACATACCTACCTACCTACCTACCTACCTACCTACAGTGTGTGGGTCTCATCATGAAGAAGTGTGGAGCTTTGCTAGTGTTGCTGTTGTGTTGGTCAGAGTGTGGGGCTCAGTTCTCCACCATGGAACAGAGGATGACGCTCCTAGAGGCTAAAATGACCAATGTCATAAACCATGTGAACCTGGTACAAGAAGACGCGGGGAGGTTCGAGGACACTATTCAGGAGGAGCTGAACGTCACCAAACATAAGATGGAAGGTATGGCCAAATAAAATGCAGGTTAGCAACATGGTTAAAGGAGTAGTTCACCCCCAAAATGACTTTTCTTCTGTTCATTACTCATGCCACGGAGACTTGAGTTTCCATGGAGTGGGTAATCAATAGGAAAAAAAGTCATTTTGTGGGTGAACTACTCCTTTAAAACACTCAATGTGACGGTACAATTTGAAATGTGTTTAACATGTTTCATTGCTTATAAAGTAGCCTACTATAGTGTGTGTGTGTGTGTGTGTGTGTGTGTGTGTGTGTGTGTGTGTGTGTGTGTGTGTGTGTGTGTGTGTGTGTGTGTGTGTGTGTGTGTGTATATATATATATACATTCTCTCTCCATATCCGTCTGTCTGTCTGTCTGTCTCTCTCTCTCTCTCTCTCTCTCTCTCTCTCTCTCTCTCTCTCTCTCTCTCTCCTTGGATGGTTATGATCTGTGGGAAGTATGTGTCTCTGATGTCTTGATACAGTGTACAGCTGGTTAAGAAGTGTAGCTCAGTTTCCACTTCACATACTGTACACAGTCAGCCGTCTCTCAGTCTCACCGGGGAGTCTGTGAGAGGCGGCTCACTCAGAAATTACGAGTGCAGCTTCAAAGCCCGGCCCACAACACAGCCTTACAGATATGTATGTGAACAATCCGTCCTGACCCGCCGTGGGCGGTTGAAATCTGACCACATCAGTGTCGCCCTTAGGGCTTCTTACTGTCTGGTATTTGTTCTACACATTTTGTCCAAACCTCACGCAAAATCGGTACACAATATCTTTATAGTCATTCATATTCCATCCTGATTGGCTAACATTGGTTTCTTCACAGTAATATATGTGAAACTCTGCACGCATATTCCCACTAAGCGAGGAAGAAATGCCTCATGGTGGCGCTATAACAGGCCAGTACACGTTATTAGCTATAACTGCACCGATCTGCATGAAACACAATTGCATTCACACTCAGTAGAGGCCAAGGAAAAACCTTTGTCCTGCATTTTTTCCACATCTGCCACCCAGGAGGCTTTTCTTTTTACATTACTCCTACATTTTTGTTCAAAACTCATGCAAATCGGTGCACATTTTCTCTATAATAAACTCAGCACAACAAGAAACATTTGCCTACATTCGGTCCATTATATGATATCCCCCCTTTAATTATGCCGAATGGTATTGTGTTTGATATCATTGTTATCGTTGATGTGTCACCTTTACAACAAGGTACAGCTTGTAAGGACCTAACATTTGTGGAATGAGCAACACAGGCAAACGTGTGGGTAGCGTCCCTCCAAAAATGGTCAAAATGGCCTGGCAGGCCTGCAATACTGTTCTTTTGGTGTTTGCCTGTGTTGCTCATTCCACGAATGCCAGATTACAACCTGTACCTTGTTGTAAAGGTGACAAATCAGCAAGAACCGTGGAAGACTCGATATGGTATAAAACCCAATACAATTTGTTATTATTAAAGGGGAAATATAATTAATTATTAATTAGTTTCCTTTCTTTTTGTGCTGAGTTTAGTATTCAGAAAATTGCAGGTTCACAATAACCGACCTGACCTGGTGGAGAACTGTGCTCCGAGGAGCACTGTTTCTAGTTGGGTTTGTGTTTTACAACCTCGCCTTCAAATGCCACCAGTTAGAGATAAAAGAGACTGAGGGCTGGATTTGTCTAAAGGAGTAGTTCACCCCCAAAATGACTTATTTTCTATTGATTACTCACGCCAGGGAGACTTGAATTCAATAATACTTATTTGTATTTGTCGAATTCCTAAGACACAAATTTGATTATAGTAAATTTACCCCCACTGATTCCGGTTGGGAATCCAAATGCATTTGGGTCCCCATCCAGAATCAATGGGGAAACATTTATTGTAATCAAATGATTGTCTTAGGAATGCGACAAAAATCGAAATATTATTGAACTCAAGTCTCCATGGCGTGAGTAATCAATAGAAAAAAGTCATTTTGGGGGTGAACTACTCCTTTAAGTAGCAGCTCTTATAACTTAAAGGCCTGTCCATACTGACTCCGACCACCAAACTTTTCATCAGAGAGTTCCGACGTGCAACTTTACGAACTCTAATTCAGGGTAATGCTTTTCAGAAGTTGCGAGTGTCGTCATTTTGTAGTTGAACCGGAACCTTTCCGACAAAATGTTCGGTGGTCAGAGACAGTATGGACAGGCCTTTAAGTTAAGGCATAAGAGCTGCTACTTAAGACAATCAAAATAGACCCCAGAGGATCCACCATCCACTCAAATGAAACATCATGTGATTGTATTGATGTAATGTAATGTATTAATGCTAATTGCTAATTATTGTGATTTCAGCTCAGCTGTCCAGCGTAGAAACAAAGCTAGCTGCTAGTGTCAACCAAGTGGACGAACTGAAAGGACAAAATAAAGGTTGTATAATTATTATTTTTTTATCCAAAAATAGATTCATTGATTGATTGATTGATTGATTGATTGATTGATTGATTGATTGATTGATTATCTATCTTCAGAAATGGCTGTCAAATTGAGAGTCACAACAGCCGTGGTGGGACACCTGCAATTCAAACTGACTCTTGGTGAAGTTCAGGTGTTGGAATTGAAGAAAGAAAGTCAAGGTACTTTTACAGACACACGCACGCACGCACGCACGCACGCACGCACGCACGCACGCACGCACGCACATAATTACACATCACAAACTGCTCACAACAGATAATTAATTACACATCACAAACTGCTCACAACAGATAATTAATTACACATCACAAACTGCCTCCAGTGAGCCAGTCTGTGATAAAAAAAAAAAAAAAAAAAAACAAACATTAAAAGAAAATAATAATTGTATAAACACGGCCACGTCATGCATTAGAAGGACAACATCGTCTCCAGAAGCAGAGACGTCATGCATTAGAAGGACAACATCGTCTCCAGAAGCAGAGACGAGTGATTTCAATGAGTCAACAATTTCCGTTGCTCTTACTTACTTTATTACTACAAAGCCTACATTAACCACTTCAGCCCTGTTTACATTTGGGCCATAATAAAATAGCCGATCAATGTGTCACATTTTGGGCTTGTAGATCTGCTGTTTTCGTTTTTTTTGCGACCATAGTCAAGTAGTAACGGCTGCAGCCTGCGGGAAGGCGTCTGCGAGACCTGGGTCTGCAAACAGGTCTGCAGACGTCTGCAGACCCAGGTCAACCTCTCTACTGCTACCAGTGGCAGCCTTCGGAAATGCCAGTCAGTAGGGTCTGCAGACGGGCGGGGATATCTGGTGTCCTCTCTATTCTTATTATAACATGCTGCAGACAGGTCTGCACAGTGTATTGATTGATTGAATGAAGAATTAAGTACAGTTTCATTACAGCACAAATCACTCCTCTCCTCTCCTCTCAGCACAAATCACTGGTACAAGGTCAACTAAAAGGAGATCCTAGTAAGCCTCCTCTCCTCTCTCTCCCCTTCATCCTCTCCTCTCCTCTCTGTCCCCCTCATCCTCTCCTATCCATAAGTTATGGATATTGATTGATTGTATATTTTATTAGACAAAATGAAGAACAGTACAAGTAGCCTACAGTTATACACCCTGCCTAAAAGGAACACCCCAAATAAGTCATGTGGATGTGACTGGTTTTAGAATTAGATCTACAAATCATGTGGATGTGACAGGTGATGGATTTAGAGCTACAAATTATGGTATGGAACTGCCGATGGAATTAGATCTACAAATCATTTGGATGAGACTGGTTTTAGAATTAGATCTACAAATCATGTGGATGTGACAGGTGATGGATTTAGAGCTACAAATTATGGTATGGAACTGCCGATGGAATTAGATCTAAAAATCATGGGGATGGGACTGGTTTTAGAATTAGATCTACAAATCATGTGGATGTGACAGGTGATGGATTTAGAGCTACAAATTATGGTATGGAACTGCCGATGGAATTAGATCTAAAAATCATTGGGATGGGACTGGTTTTAGAATTAGATCTACCAATCATGTGTGTGTGTGTGTGTGTGTGTGTGTGTGTGTGTGTGTGTGTGTGTGTGTGTGTGTGTGTGTGTGTGTGTGTGTGTGTGTGAGAGTATGCATGTGTATGTGTGCATATACATGCGTGCGTGCGTCCATGTGTTCCCTGGACCACACTTTGAGAACCAGATAAATAGCCGATCTACAAGCTCACAAAGTTACACAGTGCAACTTATTGTGAGCTTGTAAATCATGTGAGACCACACGACACTTCCTCCTTCCGCTGTTCTAGGAAAGCCCCGAATCACTAGGGGGCAGTAAAAATGGGGTCTGCAGACGCGGGTCTGGTCTGCAGACGCGGCGTCTGCAGACCCACGTCTGCAGACTTCCCGCAGGCTGCAGCCGTTAGCTTCTCACCATAGTTGCCACGTTGTGACATCACCTTTTGTGACATCAACTTTTGTGACATCACCTTTTGTAACATCACCTGTTGTGACATCACCTTTTCTGACATCACCTTTTGTGACATCACCTGTTGTGACATCACCTTTTCTGACATCACCTTTTGTGACATCACCTTTTGTGACATCACCTTTTCTGACATCACCTTTTCTGACATCACCTTTCTGACATCACCTTTTCTGACATCACCTTTTCTGACATCACCATTTGTGACAAAATGTTCAGAAGAACCGCCAATCCAACCAATATGCCCATAAAAGGGGACAAGGACTGAGAGACGGTTACTGACACGCACAGACGCATGTCTGGGGTCTCACAGCACATGGTGGGTTTACAGACTCCAAATGGATAGCTACATTTTTTGAGCGGTGCAAACCACTCCTATGTTTCAGCCTTGTGTTAACCATGACGTCAGCACGGACCAATCAAAAGCTGTTCTGATCATGATGTCATGTGTTATAGGCAGGGCAAAGCGTGTAAAAACCTGATTAAAGGGTGCACCAAACTTTTCTCAATTGATTCTTATGTATTTTTTCCTGTAGAATCCATTTCTGCAATATACATTTTTATATCGTGCATAATTAATGAGATAATTTGCATTTTTGACTAATTATGCTAATTATCTCATTAATTATGCACAATACAACAATATACTTTGCAGAAATGGATTCTACGGGAAGAATTACATAAAGATCAACTGAGAAAAGTTTGGTAAACCCTTTTATCAATTTTTGATGAATTCTTTCCCGTTCTTTCTGCCCATGTGTCAAATTATTTGTAACATGGGTGGAAATGACAGGACAAACCCTATTTAAAAAATGATAAAAGGGTTTACCAAACTTTTCTCTGTTGATTCTTATGTATTTTTTCCTGTAGAATCCATTTCTGCAATATAGATTTTTGTATTGTGCATCATTAATGACTTAATTAGCATATTTGAAGCATATTTGACATATGAGGGGAAATAACAGGAAAAACCTATAACAATTTGATAAAAGGCTTTAACAAACTTTTCTCAGTTGATCCTTGTGTATTCTTTCCTATAGAATCCATTTCTGCTATGTATATTTTTGTATTGTGCATATTTAATGAGATAATTTGCATATTTGACACCGGGGGTCCTCCACCAGGGATATAAAAATAGATTCATTTTGATCAAATGTAAATATTCTGTGGCCTAATTGCTATAATTTTGTCTGCCTACAGCCAAATTATCCATACGCATATTTATTATACAATTATTAATAATAATAATAATAAAACTTTATTTGTATAGCACCTTTCATGACATGAAATGCAGCTCAAAGCGCTTTACAGAGCAGAAAATGAAGCACAAGTGCTTAACAGAGAAACAGTAAAATAAAATAAAAAATACAGAATAAAAAGAAATAATTAAAATTATTACAATTAAGCAGAGAAATAACAATTTCAGAACAGTGCGGACGTCAATTAGCAGCACAGGGATTTAAAAATTTAGCTAAAAGCAAGAGTAAAGAAATAGGTCTTGAGCTGTGCTTTAAAGCTATCCACAGAGGCTGCCTGTCTTAGGTGTAGTAGGAGTTTATTCCAAGCTGTCGGTAAGCAGAAAGCTGCTTCACCATATTTTTTATATTTCATTGTTGGCGCCTCAAGTAGGTCTGCACTAGAGGACCTGAGTGGGCGGGTTGGAACATATCTATGCAGGCAGTCATAGAGGTACGAAGGTGCCAGACCATTTAGAGCTTTATAAACAAGTAAAAGTATTTTAAAATCAATCCTAAAAACAACCGGGAGCCCATGTGTCAAATATGCAAATTATCTCCTTAAATATGCACAATACAAAAATGTACATAGCAGAAATGGATTGTACAGGAAAAAATACATAAGGATCAACTGAGAAAAGTTTGTTAAAGCCTTTTATCAATTTGTTATAGGTTTTTCCTGTTATTTCCGCTCATATGTCAAATATGCTAATTAACTCATTAACGATACACAATACAAAAATGTATATTGCAGAAATGGATTCTACAGGAAAAAATACATAAGGATCAACTGAGAAAAGTTTGTTAAACCCTTTTATCAAATTGTTATAGGTTTTTCCTGTTATTTCCCCTCATATGTAAAATATGCTTCAAATATGCTAATTAACTCATTAATGATGCACAATACAAAAATGTATATTGCAGAAATGGATTCTACAGGAAAAAATACATAATAATCAACAGAGAAAAGTTTGGTAAACCCTTTTATCATTTTTTAAATAGGGTTTGTCCTGTCATTTCCACCCATGTTACAAATAATTTGACACATGGGCAGAAAGAAGGGGAAAGAATTCATCAAAAATTGATAAAAGGGTTTACCACACATTTCTCAGTTGATCCTTATGTAATTCTTCCCGTAGAATCCATTTCCGCAAAGTATATTGTTGTATTGTGCATAATTAGTGAGATAATTAGCATAATTAGTCAAACATGCTAATTATCTCATTAATTATGCACACTATAAAAATGTATATTGCAGAAATGGATTCTACAGGTAAAAATATATAAGAATCAATTGAGAAAAGTTTGGTGCACCCTTTAATCAGGTTTTTACACGCTTTGCCCTGCCTATTAGGTGTTAAGCAAACAGAACAGACCAATTGAACGCAGTGGTGTAAAGTAACTAAGTACTTTTACTTAAGTACTATACTTAAGTACATTTTTTAGGTATTTGTACTTTACTTGAGTATTTCCAGTTATCAGTACTTTTACTTCTAATCCACTACATCTCGGATGCAAATATTGTACTTTTACTCCACTACAATTATTTGAAAACTTTAGTTACTATAGTTACTTTGCAGATATAAATTATAATATCATGAAACATACATAAACCACTTTACCCCTATTTTATACCATGGCTATTTGAAAATAGCCGATCTACAAGCTCACAACGTGTCGCATCGCGACGCGTTGTGAGCTTGTAGATCTGCTATTTTCAAACATTTTGTACTTTTACTTTTGGTACTTTAAGTACATTTTGATGCCAATACTTTCGTACTGTTACTCAAGTACATTTTGAATTCTGGACTTTTACTTGTAATGGAGTATTTCTACATTGCTGTATTGATACTTTTACTTAAGTATGAAATGTGAGTACTTTTTACAACACTGATTGAACGCCGGTTTGACCATAACGTCATGGACAGAGGCTTGCGATTGGTTCGGAAGCACGGACCAATGAAAAATTCAACTCATATGAGCTGAATATTATCTTTGATCTGAGATAGTAACCACACTTGCGCAGAAAAAAATAGAAGCTTCTTCTTGTCTATGGTCTATAATAAAACATGTACAGCATACAAAACCTTATATATAAACCGACCAGACCTCTAGTCTGACATCATACACAACGTCATGTTGATATCAACACATCTTATCAACACTGATTTGCACAGGCGTCCTTGCAGGAATTAGTTTGACCGCTCACTTCGACTTTTTCCTATGTTCTTAGCTGCTTCCCCTGCCATTACTGTACTTGCACAATGTACAGTTGTATGAAACAAAAACAAAAACTAATTCTGTAGAACCGCCGATCCAACCAACATGCCCATATCTCCATATACATGGATCGTGTATCAGGGATCTCCATATATGGGTAACTGGTCATATATTAATAATGAATTCCATCCTGTGCGAATTCCTTCCTGCGTGACCTCGCTCTCTGCCCTTAGGTGTCTTACTGATTACTCGAAGCCGGGTGGGGAGGTTCGGATCTCCTCCGTTACATATATATATAAGATCGTGGTAAGAGCAATCGTTTTGTCGTTCACCACACACCCCTACCACCACCTGGATCAATTCACTTAGATAGTCTCTTATCAGCGCACTTGTGTAATTCTGCGTAGTCACCATGAGATGGCGACAACAGCAATTCACTTGTGTAGTCGCTGACGTCACTTGTTTGCGACCCCTCTTTCTTTGTTTATCTACTAGCCCAGCTCAGCTGTGTTTAGCCATTAGCTTACTATGCCTAACTCTAACCCCAACCCTAACCTTAACCTCAGTAAAACTATGCCAAACCCTAACCCTAACCCTAACCTCCGTGGGGTGAGGCGCTATCATTCCTGGCGACGCTACGTTGTCGTTGTCGTTGTTGTGGATCAAAGCGACCGCTTGTTCCGCCCCGCGCCGCACAACGAGCCCTCCGGTTCTCGATCTAACTGATTCTCGATCTAGCGGTGACATATGCTTCAGCTGGTTTGGCAGACAGTTTGAGGAACCAATGAAGTCATCTGGTTTAAGAGCTTTTTAATACTGTTAATTGGTTCAATATTCTTCAACCAACACACAGATGTGATTCAATAACAAGAGACATGACGAAAGACTGAAAGCTAAATGTTTTTACCACCAAAGCAGAACTAATTTTCTTTTTCAGAAATGTCTGCCAAGCTCACTGCCAGCAAGACCCAGGTGGAAATCCTCAAAGACAGACTGAAAGTCATTGAAGGTAAATCATTTCAGAATAGATACTGTATGCATTTATCATTATGTAAGGTAAACACATCGAATGCAGAGAGACAGTGCAGGACCTCAGTAAAGGATCACAGGTAAACCAGGAAGCTACTGTAGCTTCTGTCTAAGCAATATAATATCAAACACATAATAATCTGTACACCATAGGGTGCCTGGTTAATTGCGACCGTAGGTCGCACTTACTACAGAAAGCTCCACCAGGTGTCCGTGCGTCAGTCAGTCAGTCCGTCCGTCACACGTCAGACGTCACACTTTTGCCCTGCTCATATCTCCGCAACCGTTGCCCCGATCCATGCCAGATTTTGCACACACACTCCTTACCTGCCAAACTACAACCTCCAAGGACCCCCGGAGTTCCAGGGACCCCCAGGTCCCTGGGGGACCCCCAGGTGTAAAAAAAATACCAAATGTGCAAAAATCACCAAATGACCACCCCCACGGGGCTGCTCACGGGGAATTCCCGGGGACCACCCACTCCTGCTACTCCAGAACGGATGCAAAAGTGGTGGCGCCCCCAGTGGAGGACCCCCTCCACTGAGGCTCACATAAAATGCCCTAACTCGGCCTAGGAGCGTCCGGGAGAGCCGGGGCCGGTACCTATTCGTCCGCCAAGGCAACGCGGAGACCCCACCCCTCATTTCTCACATGGCCCTCTTCTAGCGAGACCTACGGTCGCTTATCTCCCGATTAGGGAGTCTTACTGGTAATAATTAATCTAGCATATGTACTGCACCTGCTGCTGTTAATGAGTGACTTTCAATAAGCAAGGTAAAACACAAGGTAACACATCACATGCATAGAGACACAGTACAACATCTGTCTTTTTTCTTTAAACATCTGTTTATTAGAGTTTTCATTTTCATGTATATCGTCCATAACAAGTAATATTGCAGTAGTTGACAGATACAATGTGGACCATATGACATAAAAGTTGAAAAAAAACACCAATACAACAGTACATTTGAAAATACAAATAACTTAAAACATAACATCTGTCTAAAGTAAACAATACAATATCAAAATATATATAGCCTATCTGTACATTGAACATGTGGAAAATTGCCCAGGAAGAGTCTAGGATCTGCGGAGCGTTGTCCAGGGTGTTTTAGGGAAGGGAGAAGAGTCTGGGACGCGTGGAGCGTCGTCCAGGGTGTTTTAGGGAAGGGAGAAGAGTCTGGGACGCGTGGAGCGTCGTCCAGGGTGTTTTAGGGAAGGGAGAAGAGTCTGGGACGCGTGGAGCGTCGTCCAGGGTGTTTTAGGGAAGGGAGAAGAGTCTGGGACGCGTGGAGCGTCG
Source organism: Nannobrachium achirus (assembly GCF_963921795.1). NCBI lineage: Eukaryota > Metazoa > Chordata > Actinopteri > Myctophiformes > Myctophidae > Nannobrachium > Nannobrachium achirus. The sequence continues at coordinate 4,857,674 of NC_137814.1, forward strand.
TCCAGGGCGTTTTAGGGAAGGGAGAAGAGTCTGGGACGCGTGGAGTGTTGTCCAGGGTGTTTTAGGGAAGGGAGAAGAGTCTAGGATCTGTGGAGCGTTGTCCAGGGTGTTTTAGCGAAGGGAAAAGAGTCTGGGACATTTTAGGGAAGGGAGAAGAGTCCAAGACATGTGGAGCAGTGTCCAGCATGTTTTAGGGAAGGGAGAAGAGTCTTGTTGTCCAGGGTGTTTTAGGGAAGGGAGAAGAGTCTTGTTGTCCAGGGTGTTTTAGGGAAGGGAGAAGATTCTAGGCTTTTGTTGCACTGTATTGTCCAGTTGTTTGAGGGTTGAATGTTTAATGGATCACAATGGAAACAAGCTTTTGGCCTTTTTGTGTCCCATTCATTTGGTGTGTTTAGTCAGGGGATGTTATTACAATCTGTGAATAAATTCCTTACCAATACATTACTTCTCCACTGTGTTTGTAAAGGTCTAGTACAGGGGTTCACAAACTCTTTTTGGCTCAGGGCACCCCTATAAATATTTCTTTCCTCCGAGGCACCCCTACATTATATTCATAATTTTCACTCCCAGCTTTGCATTTAATTGAGTAAATCAGAATTGCGTTGTACAATCAAATTAATTCACCTAAGGGGAAACATTAGATAATAGCCATTTTGGTTAGAACTGAAATTAACTTTGTACTTAAAATTATACAAAATATTATTTATAAGTGTTCAAATTAATTTGAAATATTATCTCATGGTACCCCTGGACTGCCGTCATGGCACCCCAGGGTGCCCTGTCACCCACTTTGAAAAGCCCATGTCTAGTAACACATCGAATAAAGTTTGAAATTCAATTTCCCAGGGGGAATTGTTGAGAGCTGCTGAAAGTTTGGGTCCTTATATATAGCCTATAGAAGAAAAAAATACAAAAAGAAAATGTGCTTTAAGTAGCATGTGAGGGATCAAACTATGTTTTTTTTCATGATTCTGAATCCATTGCATTTCATTTGTTTTGCAAGAAAAACACTCCTTGGGCTAAAAACGGGCCCAGAAAAAAATGGTTTGTTTTAGAGATGTCACGATTCGATAAAGGGATCGGGGATCGGGTCCGATTTCGTTGTTTTCAAAAGATCAGAGATCGGGGGGATTTTTTTTTTTTTTTTTAAGAAGGGTACCCCTGGAGAAAAATAGTTGAGTGTCATGCCTTTCTAATTTTAGTCCAAGGGAGGATCAGCAAATTTTTTTTTCGAGTCCAAGGGGAGGGTCATACCAGTTTTTATTAATAACATAGTCTGTTTTTATCTGCAGACACAGGTCTCCACTAGGTCAGGAAGGTTATTGTGGCCTCCTGGTGGCGTTATAGGCCATTGTGAAAATTGTGCGAGGTCTTCTTCAGCCTTTCATGGCATGATTTTGTTCCAAAAAACTGTTTCGCAGAAGTCGACCTGATGGTGGCGCTATAACAGGACAATGTCAAAAGGGTGGCATTTGTTCCTTGACCTAGTGGGAATGTGTGTGCAAAGTTTCACGGAAAGCGCAAGCTGCATTCATGATTTGAGGCATTTTGTTTACAACGGACGAATCCTGGCATCTTTGGAAGGCAATGTTAACCAATCAGGATGGAATATGAAATATCAGACAGATCCGTCTTGATCACATGACAATAGAGATACTGTGTACAGATTTGTGTGATTTTTTGGATAAAATCTGAAGGAGTAATATCCAAAAATGTGTTTTACATAAGTCGGCCTCCTGGTGGCGCTATAAAAGGCAGTTGTGAAAAATGCAGGGCAAAGGTTTTTCCTTGGCCTCTAGTTTGCATACTGTGACGGTCGCCGCGGCGATCGTTATATTATTATTACTATTATTATTCGTCTCGTAATTAACATCCCAATGCAGTCGGAGAGTGGTCTGGCTGAGGGGGGGCCCGTCCAGCCCAGTCACAGAGCAGCAGGAGTCGGACGACGCCCCGCTGTGCGGAAATAAAAGCCGTCCATGCCATGCCGCTCGTCGAGACATCTCCCCACTGACCCGGCTGTGTTGTTGTTTTTGCTTTGTTTGGTGTTTTAGTTTCAGTCCTTCGGAAAGGCTGCCTTCTGGTTACGTTTGTTAAATCTCCTTATTTATTATTACCCTAGTGTTGTTTCGTTCTGTTGTGTTAAGCCTTTTATTTCGTTATCTGTTGTTTATTTATTTGGTTATTAGTGTCAACTCTAGACCGAACAGCGGCCCTCGCGCCGCTGTTCTCCTCCTCAACTCTTAGAGCTCGTCAGCCATTTGGCTACAGTCTTACGACTTGTTCTAAACGTTCACTTTATTTATTAGCAACATCTAAAGTTCCTGACAGAGTATTTAACATCTATTTTCCTACCTTTGAATATTGTTAATGAAAAGAAACGCTTCTGTAACCTCACTATTTTCTACTGAATATGTAATAAAACCATCTATTTTTGCATTCTGGTGTAATAGTGAATACGTTCTGACCTATCTGAGCCGTGGGTCATAACACATACAAAGTTTTACACTGATCAGTGGAGTTAAAGGTAACAACATGAATCGGCCTGTTATAGCGCCACCATAAGGCTGATTTGAAGAAATCTAAGTGGCATTTCTTCATCTGCCTTTTGGGAATGTGCGTGCACAATTTCACCAAAATTGCACACAGTGTTCATGTGAAAAATCGAGTTCTGAATTGGCATCCAGGGAGTGTGTGTGTGCATTGTTTGGCTGAGACCGGGGCAACGGACGCATGCACGCACATGGACGGACAGGGGCGAAAACTCCCTATGCCTTCGGCCTGGTGGAGACAATAAAATAAAATAAAAAATATTAAAGAATATACTTATTGTCACATTTTAATATCAAAATATATCGTAGCACAACATTGTGACACCCCTAGGGAGCGTTCATCCTTTTTCGTTTATCTCTTGGGGAGGGTCATTGAATTCTATTTACAGTCATGGGGAGGGTCATGGCATTTTATATCAGGGCACATATACATTTTCTCCAGGGGTACCCTTCTTTACCTGTCCCTTAGGTCCGACTGAGTCTGAACTGCATGTATAATACATGCACTTGCTCCATTTCCAAGTCTCTGTCAGCTCAGATGTGAGCTTTGTGCAGGCCAGGGCCAAGCCCCCAGAACCCTGGGGGCTTGGCCCTGAAACCAAAAGGACATGTTGGCCGTTTTGAGGTACTGCAGTTGGGTCTACTCACATGAACGCGCGTCTAGGCTTCTTTGTATTGACGCGCGTTCATACCGGAAGTGCTCGTTCATGAAGCGCGTCCATGAACACAAATTATGACGCAAAACGCGTCACAGTAGACCCACTACGTCACGGTTTTACTCCCCGGAAGGAGGGGTGAAAACGCCTCATGCGCTGGGTGAGCAACTCAATGCAAGTGGACGGGCGGGGATATTTGTGTCCTCTCTATTCTTATTATAACTCTATGGCCAGGGCAGGCACAATCATCTCTCTCTCTCTCTCTCTCTCTCTCTCTCTCTCTCTCTCTCTCTCTCTCTCTCTCTCTCTATGTGTGTGTGTTAATACATTTGATTGGTTTAATAGTATAATATAAGTTTTCTAACAAATGTGTTGATAATGCTCCTGTGTTGACAGACAAACCAAAGGTAGCCTTCTCTGCTGGTCTGGGTGTAGGATCATTTGGACCATATCATTCTACAACCACTCTGGTCTACTCTAGAGTTCACACTAACATCGGCAACGCATACAATCCATCTACAGGTAAGCATAGGGATTACCAGGTTAATTCACTTACACAATCAATTATCTCTCATTAACTAATAACACAATACAGACACAGTATGTATCATCAGGCTATCAGACATATTGAGATGTGGACTACTGTCCAGCTGTGTGTCCAGTGAAACTCATCTGCTACAACATATCAACATATCTATCTAAGCTAAGAATGACATTGTGGTTGAAACCATCATCTTGTCCACAATTAAGGGAGAACAATACATTCACACACCTGTACTAATATTAGTTGTGTGTGTGTGTGTGTGTGTGTGTGTGTGTGTGTGTGTGTGTGTGTGTGTGTGTGTGTGTGTGTGTGTGTGTGTGTGTGTGTGTGTGTGTGTGTGTGCGTGCGTGCGTGCGTGCGTGCGTGCGTGCGTGCGTGCGTGCGTGAATGCATATGTGCTTACCTGCGTGCGTGCATGCATGCGTGTACATGTTCTCTCATATAGGCGTCTTTTCAACACCAGTCAAAGGAGTCTACTTCTTCAGGTTTACAGCAGCTCAGGGTAAACCATCACACTATGTGTGCATCATGCTGTATAAGAATGGACAGAGACTCATGTGGAACTGTGGATACAGTAGTCATACTGGCAATCAGATGGTACATGTATCTAATGGCATGGTGTTGGAGCTGGAGCGAGGGGACACAGTTTACCTGAGTTTACCTTCTAGTGGGATCTTCAGTGGTACTCAGCTCACACGCAGGCTCTATGACGATAATGACAATCACAACACATTCTCTGGGTTTCTGCTCTACACTCTGTAAGGATAAACTCAAGCAAATACTCAAATTCTAAAGTACAAATTACAAAGTGCATTTGATATCATTGCATTGCTCTGTTGAAATTCAGAACATTTCTCAGAAATAAAGCAAAATAAAATGATAATGATAAAATCTGAAATGTTCCAAAATTAAGGTGTGTGTGGATGTGAAAATTGCAGATCTACAACACTTGTGAGGGTTGTCCCTAGTCTCAAAAGTACAATATTTCTATTGGAAATGTAGAGGAGAGAAAGTTATGTGCTCGCTAAAATGATGGTAATAAAATGATAATTAAATACTGCTAAATGATGACTCATGTTCTGATCTATACTATGTAACAGTGGTTCTCAAAGTGGGGCCCAGGGACCCCAAGGGGTCCTCGAGGGGGTTCCAGGGGGTCCCCAGCAAAATGAGTTAATATTGCATAAACAATCTGTTTAATCACTTCAACCGTACACACATCGGCTATCTGACAATAGCTGATCTACAAGCTCACAACATGTAGCGATGCGACTCGTTGCGAGCTCATAGATCTGCTTTAAAAATAAAAGAGATTTGGGATATTTTTGAAACATTTTAACAACACAAATCTTGGACGGGTGGTCCACGGGGGTCCAGGGCCAAACAGCCTCATTTGGGGGTCCACGGGGGTCCAAACAGCCTCATTTGGGGGTCCACGGGGGTCCAAACAGCCTCATTTGGGGGGTCCACGGGGGTCCAAACAGCCTCATTTGGGGGTCCACGGGGGTCCAAACAGCCTCATTTGGGGGTCCACGGGGGGGCCAAACAGCCTCATTTGGGGGTCCACGGGGGTCCAAACAGCCTCATTTGGGGGTCCACGGGGGTCCAAACAGCCTCATTTGGGGGTCCTTGAGGTGAAAAGGTTTGAGGACCACTGCTGTGTAACCCTGCTACTGGCAGTGGAGGAAATGTAAAGTACATTTACTCAAGTAGTATTAGATTACTATTTACAGATACTTTTACTTACCTTTTTGTATAAAACAATGCAATACTTTTTTATTATTATTTTGTATTCATTTTATTTAAATGGCCTGCCCATAACATCCATGGCCAATATATCACTGTCCAATGAAATGGACAGTGAAATAAGTGGAACATCTTATTTTGCTCTATTAGCATAAGACATCCAATGTCCTACATTTCTGGTGTGAGATGGAACGAGGGACCCCCACAAAAAGACCACACCAAATATCTGTGAACGCATAATGTGTCCTTTAGTTTAGGTTTGAGCACCTGCCCCCTCACTGCTCTCTGTACGGCCCTGTTTGAGCACCTGCCCCCTCACTGCTCTCTGTACGGCCTTGTTTGAGCACCTGCCCCCTCACTGCTCTCTGTACGGCCCTGTTTGAGCACCTGCCCCCTCACTGCTCTCTGCACGGCCCTGTTTGAGCACCTGCCCCCTCACTGCTCTCTGTACGGCCCTGTTTGAGCACCTGCCCCCTCACTGCTCTCTGTACGGCCCTGTTTGAGCACCTGCCCCCTCACTGCTCTCTGTACGGCCCTGTTTGAGCACCTGCCCCCTCACTGCTCTCTGTACGGCCCTGTTTGAGCACCTGCCCCCTCACTGCTCTCTGCACGGCCCTGTCTCAGAAGGACAATATTCCTATCATTTTCCATACTTTTTACTCTAAAGCAATTATAGTTGAAAGCTTTAGATACTTTGTTGCTGCTTGTTTTATACTTTCAATATTCCTAATCAAACGTTTATCCTGTACAGTAGACCTGCAATTTATTAAAACACTTTGAGAAATGTCTACATTGTGCTGTTACTACTTTTAATCAATGTGAGTATTTCTACCAGCACTACTGGTAATCAATGTGAGTATTTCTACCAGCTCTACTGGTAATCAATGTGAGTATTTCTAGCAGCACTACTGGTACCATATACTTTAAAGAGCTTCCATAATGCTCATATTCATCATCTGTCAATAAATAAAAACATATTCAAAAGCACTGTGTCTATTGTATGTTTGACTGATTATGTTTAACACTGTATTGATACATCTAGAACAGTGGTTCTCAACCAGTGGTCCGGGGACCACCAGTGGTCCTGGAGGGGGTTCCAGGTGGTCCCCAGCTAAATGATGGAGAGTTGGTAACCAAATGGACCCTCATAGATCTTTAACTCTTGACAGTGTAAATGAAACCAAATGGACCCCTACGGGTCTATTTGGTTTCATTTTACGCTCTCAAGAGTTACATTATTGTTAAACATCAGCATATTCTTAATTTACAAGACGTCTACACGATTACAGAATGTAGAATAATTGTTATTGTGATGGTTTTCCTGTTATCTCTCCTATGGCACCACATCAATACAGTATGAATTGTGGACTAAATCCTATCCAACAATAACTAAATATTATAAGTGTTGAGTGTGAGAGGCTGTAGGCCTGCATCTCATTAAACTCAATGCCAAGTGCCAAAATGGCTCCAAGGTAGATGTGCCATGATTTTGTATGTTTTTCTTTACTATGCAATGAAAAAAAGTTTTTTTTTCCCCCCACAGAAACAGACACAGTTGTTGTGATTCAGTGGCAAAAAATGTTTTCAATCAGACAAATGGTTCCAGAGATAGAGCTGTTTGAATCAAAAAAAGTGTCCATCCACTAGAATGAACACACATTTTCTCAATCAGCTAAACGAGGGAGCCAACACACAAACAGAGAAAAGCATCTCTCTGATCTCAGGTCATTTTGACATCTTTAAAAAAAAAAATATATATATATATATTATAGCCTTTGATCTAAAGACGTCAAAGACGTCATTGGCACACAGGGCCCATTGAAAAAAGCAGTCATGAGACCAGTAGCGCAGATCCAATAAATGCATAGGGGGGGACCTGCGCGCGCGTGCGCGCGGAGCGCGCGTGCGCGCGGAGCGCACGCGCCCGATTTCGTTTTTTTTTGCATGCAGAGATCGGTTTTCGGGCAGTTTTACCCCCTCATTTTCCTTCAGATACAGGCATTAACGGTTTTATGATGTATTATTTATTTACATTAAACAGTCCTCTCGTCATAACCAACGTTTCTTTCATGTTTCTATGGTTAACTTTTTACCTCAAGAACGCCGACTATAGCAGCAATTTGGCACAGCGACCGTTCATCACTCATAACACTGGCCACAATAAAATACAGTATCCCTACTCAGAACTCAGAAGCATGACAGCCGCTCAGCCGTCAGAACACTGAACACACAATACAATAATACAGTCCACAAGCAGTTGGCACAGGTTAGAACAGGCCGCCAGTCCAGAACACAATACGGTATAAATGTCATTCATTACCCGGCTTCCTCCTCCCCCTCCTCCTGTCCTCCGGCTCCAGTCCTCTCGTCACACAGACACAGCCCAAGTAACAACAAAGTAGACTAATCCTTTAGCTTCCTTGTCCGGCCAGGGTGGCAACAAAAACAAAGTAATCCTTTCCTTGTCCAGGGTGGCGGAATTCCTTATTAACTATTTGAAATGGCAGAACCAAAGTTATACATATTGTGTTCTATTGAGTTTGAGCTGCAGCAGCAGGAAGTTCTCTTCCTTCTGTCGTTCCTTCTGTCGCTTTCATTTCTTGTTGCCAGATTTTGCGAGAGAAACAAGCAGCCAGCTATATGAAAACCACCCTGGAATATTGTGGTTTTTATATAGCTGGCTGCTTGTTTCTAAGAACTTGGCAACACAGACCAAACCATTTTGCAGGAAAACAGAGGGGTGTTCTCATATAATAGCATCTATAAATCATTCAAAAAGCATCTTCGATCGTGTTTAGTGCATGATTTCAGAATTTAGACCACTATGTCCCTGACTGGGGGGGACAGGGGGTCTTCTGGAAGTGAATGGAGGGGACGAAATTGAACCTGGAAGGTGACAAAAACACCTTGTCCCCCCCGCCATTTGCGCCTATGCATGAGACGTCATTGGCAAGTTAACAAGTTAGCTCTGTACTTGGTCTGCTCTTTTATCCCTCTAGACCAAAACTAGCAGCGTGAGACGTTGTGTGCTTGTAGATCTGTTATTTCTGGCCAATGTTGCCCTCAGAATAGGGATTCTAGGGTTCAAGTGGTTATGTAACTCTGAGGACCCCCATAGGGGTCTCGGACCCCCTGTTGAAGACCCCTGCGCTACGCCGAATGCTAACACCACATTCTGCATCTCAACAGGGCTTTGACACATATCTTTGAGCGTGCTCGCCGCTCCAGTGGATGACTGTGTGTGTATGTGGGGATAATAAGTATTTGATTTCTCCTTTACATAGAATGGAGAAAATGTCAGAATGGAGAGGTCTGCATTTTTCCTTTTATTCATTGGACAATATAATGCTTTTGAGGATTATTCAATCTTCACGTGACATCAATACAATTCTTCGAGAACAGTATTTACTTGCACTAGGGCATTAACGGAAAAGTCGACAAGTCGACTCAGTCGACTTCATTACACAAGTCGACTCCCACCAGAGAAAGTCGAATAAAAAACTTTCTATTGTGAAAATAGCGCCACCATCACATAATGTTAATACAACATCATTTCATGTCATCTGTATTTAGTTCATTTATGTTTTTTACATTGATTTACTTTTGTGCGACAGACTTGTATGATGAAGCAGGGCTTTACTTGGTGAAAAAAAAAACTACAAACTTGAAACTTGGAGATACAAGGTTTCTGCCCGACAGTGACGATATGCCTTCTTGGGAGTGAGACTGTGTTACACCTGGGGGCTCCCGCTGGCCTACTGGTCCAGGCGCATACCATATAGGCATTGATGCCTGACGCAGTTGCCGGTTCGATTTCCGATCCGGACGACCTTTGCCGCATGTCCGCATGTCACTCCCTGTATCTCCCCCCATAGTCAGTCCTATCATTAAAGGCATAAAAGCCCAAAAACAAATCTTTAAAAAAAAAAGATAACTGTGTTGCACCATGATACATCAAATAAAAAGGAGGGGAGAAAACAACATTAGAGAACAAGGAATGAGAGAACATGGAAAGAAAACTAAAAGCTATAAAATGAAATCAATTTGAGACGTTATTTTTAGGCAAGGTGTTTAACTGTACTTCTATTGACTATACTTGTACTGTTCTCCATTTTTGTCTAATAAAATAATCAATCAATCAATCAAAAAGTACTGAGCACTGAGAAATGGGGATCAAAGTACAACATCAGGTCATTCACCTCAGGGTTCCTTGAGGGGGTTCAAGGGGGTCCTGAGCTAAATGAGTTAACAGTCTATGTCCATATAACTGTAACTGTGGTCCCACTTCCCAGAAGTGACATACATTTCCTGTTATTCCAAATTCCTTTTCCCAGAGCTTTGTTTTATTGGAGCAGCAGATTTGAACAGGAACTGTCCATAACCGCCAATCTGACCTCCGCTCCTGCATGTCCCAAATAATGGCCCGTTTCTCATTGAACATGAATTGCTAGGGTGCGTCAACCGCCTCCCGCCTGAAAGGGGCTTTAGGCAGAAATGCCCAGCAGAACCCAGCAGCCCTCATAGCATAGAGTGGTAAAAAGTGTCAAGGTCACTATAGGCTATAAGTCTGGAGGGTTTAATGATAATAATAATACATTTTATTTGTAATGCACTTTTCATTCTCAGGGAATCTAGGAGTGCTACATTGCAAAGAAACCCATAATCAATAATCAATAATACTAGAAGCTCGGCCACCCTCTAGGTCGGGGACTGGCATACTCGGGAATGATGTAAATAGGGAATGAATGTCCCACCTTTCAATGCAATCCCAATTTGTCATAGGTCCCGTTTTGACCATATGTTTACCTGTGTGCATTTATGCCCATACGATATGGAGATATCTGTATCTGTCTGTGTGCGTCCATTGTATGCCCATATATGGAGATCTCTGTATCTGTCTGTCTGTGACCATTTTATGCCCATATATGGAGATCTCTGTATCTGTCTGTGTTCCTTTTATGCCCGTATGGAGATCTCTGTATCTGTCCATGTCCCTTTATGGCCCATTATCCTAAAGGAGATCACTATAAACAACGTTGTCAGTAATGCCCTTGTCATTATCCACAATGAAAATGTTTACAGCGCTGGCTCTCTTTTCCCCTGGTCTTATGTCTTATGTCTGTCTCCTCCGTCTGCTCCTCAGCCAACTCAGATCTCCACTGATTCTTGTTCTCTTCAGCAAATGCTGTACAGTCATCGAAATCTGTATAATTCAAGTCATCCTCCGAGTCACACACTTGTGTCAGTGTGATGTCAGTGTGATGTAAAACGGATATGTGCCCATATATGGAGATCTCTGTATCTCTCAGTCCTTGTCCCCTTTTATGGGCATATTGGTTCAACTGAAAAATGTTGTTTTGTACAACTGTACATCATGCAAGTACAGTAACGGCAGGGGAAGTACAGTAGCCAAAGATCTGAGCTATCTGCGTGCGAAAGTTGGAGTCTGTAGAACCAACCATGTGCTGTGAGACCTCTTTCATGTGATTCGGGCCAATTCAGCCTCTGCTTCAATTAGTAGTCAGGATCCCCTTTTATGGGCATATTGGTTGGATTGGCCGTTCTACTGAAAAATAAGTACAGTAACAGCAGGGGAAGTAGCTAAGAACGTAGGCAAAGATCTGAGCTATCTGTGTGCGAAAGTTGAAGTCTGCAGAACCAACCATGTGCTGTGAGACCTCTTTCATGTGATTTGGGCTAATTCGGCCTCGGCTTCAATTAGTAGTCAGGATAACATTAGCAAGTTTTAAAAGCACACAAAACTAAAAATACAAAATAGCTGATAATTTAGCATGAGAAGATCTTCCTTAAAAAAGGTTTTAGGCCTGTTTGTGCTGATTACTTATTGGCACTCTGACACTTTGCTATTCCGACCACCTAAACCTAACCAGCCCTAACCCTAACCTCCATTTATGCTATTGTGAGTGATTATCAGGACCTTGTAGATGAATCTGCTCTTCAAGAAAGGCGGTCGCTTGACCGCCTGAATTGTTGCGCAGGTTCTCCAAGATAGCGCCGCCCATGGCTGCTGTGGTGGCTACGTGTGTTGCGTTCTGTCTGTGTTTTTTTTAATGCAAAAATGTAGTATGCCAAAGCAAATTCCTATGTGTATTACACAATGGTTAATAAAGAAATCTGAATCTGAATCTGAATCTGAATCTGAACCGGAAGCATTATCAGTGAGATGTCACAGTTGGAAGGACAAAATGCATGCAGGTTAGGACACTTAATGGGTGTTTACCTTTCAAACAATTCTAGCTTGATTGAATATTTTGATATTTGAAATCAATTTGATCAGACGTGCCATGTTTTTATAATTACGTTTTAATTTGTTTTGTATAATTCTTGAAAAAAGGAAAACAACGATCCTTACTGACCACCAACCCGTCAGTCGCCGACAGTGTTTGTGCAGCGATCTGTTGTGAACTTGAGCTGACAAGTAATTCAAAAATGAAACTTTGGCATCATTTATTGTCACTGTTAGAAGTAAGTTATGCTTCATATTTACTGTCAGCTGGTAGCACTGCACGGCACCCTAGGTTTCTTTCTTGGCTTCACTTCACCAAATCGAAATCATGTAAATCAGGGGTCTTCAACGTTTTCAGGCCAGTGACCCCCAAAACTGATGGCTACAACATTTATTGTATATTTATGTATACAATTGTGCTTTATGTGTATAAACATACCATGCTATTAATTGTGCATTCAATACTAGGCTATTAAAATAATAGATTTACAAACATACCTCATTAACTGGGAACCAATGTCATACTATCAATCTACAAGCTACTGTATATTCAAAAGAGACAGAATCATATTTTTGGAGCGGTGTGCTAACACAGCTCTGCTATACGTGGCTTTGTGTGTCAGTTCGAACAGGATCTGCACATGCGTGACTTTTACCACACACACACACACACACACACACACACACACACACACACACACACACACACACACACACACACATACACATACACACACACACACACACACACACACACACACACACACACACACACACACACACACACTCAGTCAAGAGATATAGAGCAGCTCTACAGACGCACACAGTGCAGCCTATGCAGCGCATTCTCTCTCTCTCTCATATATTAAACACTTTCGGGGAACCCCTGCAGTATTTCCACGGACCCCCTAGGGGTCGCGGAGACCCCGGAGACCCCTGTTGAAGAACCCTGATGTAAATGGTCCTCTGATGCAGATGGTGAGTCTACAGAGAGCATTGTAGGAGCAAAGCTGGAAAACATAGCCTCCCAGCTCAATGTTACGTGCCTAGTGCAAGGGTCTTCAACAGGGGGTCCGGGACCCCTAGGGGGTCCTCAGAGTTACTACAGGGGGTCCTCCAAATCTTTGTGTGATAGAAAGAAAAAAATATATATATCCTTTTTTAGCCAGATTCTTAACCAGACTCTGAGAACTTTGGCCAAACATAGCAGATCTGCAAACTCACAACGCCGCGTTGTGAGGCGTTGTGAGGCGTTGTGAGTGTGTTTGAACCAAGCATGCCCATCCCCCAGATAGAGCTTAGGGAGTCCACGTACCGGTATGGTATCGGGACACCCCACAAGCCCTGAAAACTAAGCTCCAAAACAGCCCAAAACAAACTAATTAGGGTCCTGCTTAACCTTCCCTATCAGACTCACCTCACCGCTACTCACCAGTTAAGAGTGGGGTGGCTCAGAGTAGATGACAGAGTACAGCAACTTGCAATGGGCCTGGTGTACAAGATACACTACACCACTATGATACCC
>NC_137814.1:4873443-4960943 GCF_963921795.1 Nannobrachium achirus
TACGTTTTCTATGCAAACTTCTAATAAAGTCTTCAATCAATCAATCAATCAATCAATCAATCAATCAATCAATCAAATAGAATATAGTTTCATAGGAGTGTAACGATATAGTAACTGAATCGAAAAATCGATTTTAATTTGCAATGATCTACTATATCGTTATGCAAAAGCATAAATCGTACCGTTAAACATATCGGTATCGTTTTTCAATGCAGATAATCAGTATTGAATCGTTTTGCAGTGCAAATAATTGATTGTATGGAAACTAGTAAAACTATAGAAACTATAGAAACTAAACTATTTGTGCCTTGCATTTAGAAATTTCAAGAAGGAAAATGAAAAAGAGGGGTTTAATTACTTTTCCATTCCATATAGCTACTCTTGGTCTATCGATAAATGTGTGTAATCTCTGTGTTCATGTCAAGGTGCAGGTTTGTCCATATGTGTTGAAATATAATTTGCTAGAGAATCACAGAGAATCACAGTGTTTACTTATTTATATCGATAATAGATGTTTCCCTTTAAAACATGGACCATTGACACGTTTCACACAGATTTAATTTAGTTGCTAAATAGTTACTTTATCGATTTTAAATCATTGAATCGTATTGAATCATATCGCCATGAATGAACCAATATCGTCCATGTATCGTATCGTCAACCATGTATCGTGATGCGTATCGTAGCGTTGTTAAAATGTATTGTTATTACACCCCTAGTGTTTTCCATCACCATGGGCTGAGAGCCTGCCATGCAAGATGGAAGCCCTTACTCCAGAAGCAGCGCCTTAAGTGGGGTCCCCAGTCCTCACTTTGAGAACCCCTGCTCTTAGGAAGACAGCTAACTCCACCTCCCCTAAAAGCCTGCGCCCCGTGAAGGAACCAATCATATGGCTCTCCAAACATGCTGCTCCATGCCTCCATCCAATGAGAAACAGGAATACAACAATATATCTGTCACCCCCCCCCCCCCCCCCCCCCCCCCCCCTGGTCTGAACATCCAGTAAATAAATACAGGGTGTTGAGAGTGTTCTGTTCACAATCTGGACTTCACCATGAAGGCTGTTCTGTTGCTGCTCCTGGTCTGTGTGGTTGGGGCCGATGACATCCGCTGGGAGGTCAAAGATATGTTCCGACAGATGAATAACAGCATAGCGGAGAGACTGAGCAACCTGGAAGGACGAGATGCAGGTTAGGACACTAGAGCAGTGTTTCTCAAATGGGGATACACGGGGATACTGCAGGGGGTAGGTGAGAAAAAACTAGAAAATGGGAATATGTATTTTAGTATTGTGGTCAATGATACAACATTGACAGACTTTGTGTGAACCTGCTCTTCTGTAAATTGTTAAACCAAATGACATCAATACCTTGACTAGTACAACTGTTATTGAATAGAAAGCAATGTTTATTTGCCATTATGCTGTTTTATTTTGAACATATTGGCATTGGAACTGGAACTTTGATGTAATTATTTCTATCAAAAGGCTATATAGTCAGGGGGTACTTGGCTTCAGAAATCAGGGGCTACTGCAGCCAAAAGAAATTGAAATTGTTTTTTTAATTATTATTATTATTATCATTATTAGATCCTCATTAGCTTACTGTACAGTCACAGCAGCTGGGGTCTTAAAGGGATATTCCACTTTAAAAAAAAAGCTTTTGGTAATTTTATCGTCTAATAAGGCTTTTATGAACACCCTGAAGAGTTTTTAATTTGCTTGATTCAATATTTAGATATTTGATATAAATGTTATCAGGCCCTCCAGTCCCAGTTCCTCTCCACATACACACCCATTATAACTTCAAATTCCATTTTTAACCATGATAGATTAATTAAAAACACCCATTATTTTTTTCTGGTGACTCATACTACCCTCCTAATACGTGAGCAGGCCGTGTTTTTTCAATAACTTTTTTTATTTATTTTTAATAATTATTTTGGAAAATGGAAAAAATCTAATACAATAAAATATTATTAAAAATAAATGAAAAAAGTTATCGAAAAAACACGGCCTGCTCACGTATTAGGAGGGTAGTATGAGTCACCAGAAAAAATAATGGGTGTTTTTAATGAATCTATCATGGTTAAAATGAAGTTTGAAGTTACAATGGGTGTGTGTGGGGAGAGGCCCTGGGCCTGGAGGGCCTGGTAACATTTACATAAAATATCTAAATATTGAATCAAGCAAATTAAAAACTGTTCAGGGTGTTCATAAAAGCCTGATTAGACAATAAAATGACCAAAAGTTTATTTGAAAGTGAAATATCCCTTTAAAAACAGGTCATCATCAACATCAGCTTATTTCACATGAGAGAACCACTGACTTAGAGATGTTTACCTTTCAAACATGATTGGGCTCATTTTAACATCTGCTCTAGCTTTCTTTTGTGATGCTTTGTTTGTTGCTTGATTCAATATTTAGATATTTAATGATCGTTTGATTAGATGCACCATGTTTTTTTTAATTACTTTTTCAACAACTTTTTCAACAACAACAAAAAACATTAAAATAAATTAAAACATTAATTTAAAAAACGGAGGCCACCTCATTACATGGACACATTCAGTCACCAGGATCAGGGACGTGTGTTTTCCATGAGTCAAACATTTTAGATACTTATATACAAAAAATGACATTAACCACTTCAGCCCTGTATACATTTCGGCCATTAGAAAATAGCCGATCTACAAGTTTTATAGGCCAACCAGAAACAGCAGAAACGCTACCAGTCACATACTACTGGGAACAGGGCACAGCACAGGTCCCGCTTTGCGTTTCAAGTCAAAGTAGCTTACACGCCCATTTCCTACAGAACCCTGATCTACAAGCCCTACGTGGCGTGGCAGGACACGTTGTGGTCTTGGAGATCTATATTTTTATGCGCACTTCAGTCACACGACTAATCATAAATTAATCATGAGAGGCAAGACGCAGCAGCAGAGTAGGCTACAGTTTAACAGATCCATGGATAGACATGAAACGTCAAAGTGAGCTCATATCAGGTTGGGGACACACATATTGGAGGGTTGTTTTCCCCCGTTGTGCGATGGTGTTGAGTGGATATCATTAATGTGTTTGTGCGTGCATGTGTGCATGCGTGTGTGTGTGAGCAGTCTGCCTATATATCATCTGGACCTTAAACTGCCCTTCCACTGCCCTTCAGAAATGTCTGCCAAGCTCAGTGCCAGTGAGACCCAGGTGGACATCCTCAGAAACGGACTGCGCAGCAGTGACAACCAGGTCCAACTCCTTCAAAACAGACTGAGAGAGAGTGAAGGTAATCAGATTGAATGCAGACAGCTAGGGCAGTGACAAAGACTTCATTTAGTTTGAATTAATTTTAATAAGTGAACAGATACTGTGTTGTTATTGTAATTCATATTAATACTGTTTGCACCCCCTGCTGTTGTAACCTCACCTTATGTGCAATTTATAATGTAAGCATTGATCAGACACTTACAGTAAGCAAGACCAGGAAGATGCTCTAAGGGCGAGAAGTGACCTCGCCATAAATGGCGAGGTCGTGCATATGGGCGCGTGCCCACTGCTGGGCATGGGATCAACTGGAAAAAATACAAAAGAAAATCTGCTTTAAGTAGCATGTGAGGAGTCAAACTATGCGTTTTTCATGATTCTGAATCCATTGCATTTAATTTGTTTTTCACAAAAAAATAATCCTTGGGCTAAAAACGGACCCACAAATAAATGGTTTGTGATGACCTGGAAAAGTTGATATGGCTGTCTCAGACTGGAGCTATACCAGGCTGAGGCAATGCTATTATGTATTATGTGATATTATTCAATGCGAATCACACACGCACACACGCACGCACGCACGCACGCACGCACGCACGCACGCACGCACGCACGCACGCATGCTTTTTGCAAAACACATGATTGATTGCGACCGTAGGTCACAGTTTACTATCAGAACCAACACAGCTTGTCCTTCCGGACGTGTACACTTTTGTAAGGTCTATGAGTTTGCCGCTCTGACATCACCGTGAGATCATGCTCTGACTTCACTGTGATGTCAGGGGAACCACACTAACAGAATCCCATGTCATCAATATTAAGCCCATATCTAATGGGACTTCATATGGGAATGCCCATATATGGAGGCCACATGTGATTTTATTAATGTATGTATTAATGCTAATAATGTTGTGATTTCAGGTCAGCTGTCCAGCGTAGAAACAAAGCTAACTGCTAGTGCCAAGCAAGTGGATCATCTGGAGAGACAGAATGAAGGTGGTATAGATATTATTTATTAATACTAAATTGTATCTTTTTAAGACTGTAAATTGTTCACTCAAAGACCTGGACCCTGAATGCTAACAGGCCCCCAAGATACCCAAGTTTTAGACCTTCCCCTTCAAGATGTTGTAAATGTACAATTTGAAATGCGTTTACTGTAACACGTTTCATAGTTTAACTACAGTATACTGTATATATAGCTGTGTAAACTTCACAGATCCTGCCATTGGCAAGACAGATATCCAGTGGATCTGCAGAACATTGAGCTTGTAGATCAGCTATTTTTGCTATTTTTATGACCTTCTCTGACTCCGAAGTTTGAATCTACCTTTGAGGGTGGATTCAGCTTTGGGAATGGAGTGGTTTCTTGCCATTTGCGGATTCCTAAAGAACTACGCTCCATTCTCCATAAAAGTTGGAAAGGCAAAACAGGAAAAGAAACATTTGTTTAGGAAAAGAGCAGTTGAAATGGCACATCTATATTTATATACCGCTATCTCTCTCTCTCTCTCTCTCCAAATATTTCAGATCGGCCTGTTGTAGCGCCATCAGGAGGCAGCTCTTTTCATAACACATTATTGCTATTAGTTCTACAGATTTCGTCCAAATGTCACGCAAATCGGTACTCAGCATCTCTATAGTCATTTCATATTCCATCCAGATAGGCTAACATTGGTTTCCAACGTTTGCAGGATTTGATTGATTGATTGAAGACTTTATTAGAAGTTTGCATAGGAAAAAGTACAGTTTCATGACGGTACAGTTCACTGGTACAAGGTCTACTAAAAGGAGATGCTAGAAAAGACTAAGCTTATTTCCATAGGAAACCATTGAAGTATCTCATATAACATTGAATGACAGACGGATAGAACACACTACTATGCAGTAGATATAGTCAGGAAAAAAAGGGGAAAACTTAAGGGGTTAGGTGGTCTTGCTCATGGACACTTCCTGGAGCTGGAATCGAACCTGGGACCTCCAGAGTCCAAGGCAGGCTCACTAACCATTCAGCTACGGCCACCCACCCCAAGATTTGCAACCTCCAATTGGGACTGAGTATCCACTCAAATGAAGGAGCATGTGATTGTATTGATGTAATGTATTAATCCTAATGTTGTGGTGATTTCAGCTCAGCTGTCCAACGTAGAAACAAGGCTAACTGCTAGTGTGGAGCAACTAACAATATTGTACTTTTTACTCCACTACAATTATTTGAAAACTATTCAGATACTACAGTAGTTACTTTGTAGATTTAGATTATTACTACAAAGCCTGCATTAACTACTTCAGCCCTGTATACATTTCGGCCATTATAATATAGACGATCGATGTGTCACATTGTGGGTTTGTAGATCTGCTGATTTTATTTTTTTGCGACCATAGGTCGCAGTTAACTATGAAAACCGGCACAGCCTGTCAGTACGTCTGTCCTTCAGTAACGTTGTGACATCACCTTTTGTGACATCACCTTTTGTGACATCACCTGTTGTGACAAAATGTTCAGAAGAACCCCAATCCAACCGATATGCCCATAAAAGGGGACAAGGACTGAGAGACAGTTACTGACACGCACAGACGCATGTCTGGGGTCTCACAGCACATGGTGGGTTTACAGACTCCAAATGGATAGCAACATTTTTTGAGCGGTGCAAACCGCTCCTTTTGTTTCAGCCTTGTGTTAACCATGACGTCAGCACGGACCAATCAAAAGCTGTTCTGATCATGATGTCATGTGTTAGGTGTTAAGCAAACAGAACAGATCAATCAAACCCCAGTTTGACCATAACTGCCGCACAGATTGCTCGCTACCAAATTTTGTAATTGATGTTATCCTAGGTAAAGTAGCCTACTATGTTCTATCCATCTGTCTTTCAATGTTATTTGAGATACATAAAGTGGTTCCTGTGCAAATAAGCCGTAAAGCTTACTAGGAAATCCTTTTAATTGATCTTGTACCAGTGATTTGTGCTGTCATGAAACTGTAATTTTTTCTATTGCAAACTGCTAATAAACTCTTCAATCTTCGATCAATCAATAGCAAGAGACATGACAAAAGACTGAAAGCTAAATGTTTTTACCACTGAAGCAGAACTCTAATTTTCTCTGTTATGTTTTTAAGAAATGTCTGCCAAGCTCAGTGCCAGTGAGACCCAGGCGGAAATCCTCAAAGACCAGGCCCAACTCCTTGAAAACAGACTGAAAGACGTTGAAGGTAAATCATTTCAGAATAGATACTGTATGCATTTATCAGACACTTACCGTAAGGTAAACACATCAAATGCAGAGAGACAGTGCAGTGCCTCAGTAAAGGATCATAGGTAAACCAGGAGCGTTGTCCAGGGTGTTTTAGGGAAGGGAGAAGAGTCTGGGACGCGTGGAGCGTTGTCCAGGGTGTTTTAGGGAGGGGAGAAGAGTCTGGGACGCGTGGAGCGTCTTCCAGGGTGTTTTAGGGAAGGGAGAAGAGTCTGGGACGCGTGGAGCGTCGTCCTGGGTGTTTTAGGGAAGGGAGAAGAGTCTGGGACGCGTGGAGCGTCTTCCAGGGTGTTTTAGGGAAGGGAGAAGAGTCTGGGACGCGTGGAGCGTCGTCCAGGGTGTTTTAGGGAGGGGAGAAGAGTCTGGGACGTGTGGAGCGTCGTCCAGGGTGTTTTAAGGAAGGGAGAAGAGTCTGGGACGCGTGGAGCGTCGTCCAGGGTGTTTTAGGGAAGGGAGAAGAGTCTGGGACGCGTGGAGCGTCTTCCAGGGTGTTTTAGGGAAGGGAGAAGAGTCTGGGACGCGTGGAGCGTCGTCCAGGGTGTTTTAGGGAAGGGAGAAGAGTCTGGGACGCGTGGAGCGTCGTCCAGGGTGTTTTAGGGAAGGGAGAAGAGTCTGGGACGCGTGGAGCGTCGTCCTCGGTGTTTTAGGGAGGGGAGAAGAGTCTGGGACGCGTGGAGCGTCGTCCAGGGTGTTTTAGCAAAGGGAGAAGAGTCTGGGACGCGTGGAGCGTTGTCCAGGGTGTTTTAGGGAAGGGAGAAGAGTCTGGGACGCGTGGAGCGTCGTCCAGGGTGTTTTAGGGAGGGGAGAAGAGTCTGGGACGCGTGGAGCGTCTTCCAGGGTGTTTTAGGGAGGGGAGAAGAGTCTGCGACGTGTGGAGCGTTGTCCAGGGTGTTTTAGGGAAGGGAGAAGAGTCTGGGACGCGTGGAGCGTTGTCCAGGGTGTTTTAGGGAGGGGAGAAGAGTCTGGGACGTGTGGAGCGTTGTCCAGGGTGTTTTAGGGAAGGGAGAAGAGTCTTGTTGTCCAGGGTGTTTTAGGGAAGGTAGAAGAGTCTTGTTGTCCAGGGTGTTTTAGGGAAGGTAGAAGAGTCTTGTTGTCCAGGGTGTTTTAGGGAGGGGAGAAAAGTCTGGGTTTGTTTGTCCAGTTGTTTGAGCGTTGAATGTTTAATGGATCACAATGGAAACAAGCCTTTGGCCTTTTTGTGTCTCATCCATTTGGTGTGTTTAGTCAGGGAATGTTTTTACAATCTGGGAATAAATTCCTTACCATTACATTTCTTCACCACTGTGTTTGTAAATTAAAAACTGTTCAGGGTGTTCATAAAAGCCTGATTAGACGATAAAATGACCAAAAGTTTTTTTTGAAAGTGAAATATCCCTGAAAGTGCAGATTGTCGGTTCCAAACAAACCTCCTTAACAAACACACTGATGCACCCGGATCTAGGCTGTACGCAGGCTTAAGCACACAATGTCCACAAAGCGACTTGATGTTTTGGTTGCAGGTTTAATTCTCAAAATAAAGTAATACAATCATTTCTCCATGGCATAGTTCTAAGGCTCTTCACTGTGGCTCTGGCACTGGTCAAAAAAACATTTGTCCACCAGGTGCATGCCTCCCCTCATTACCCAGGCCTACTTAAGCCTTTGCTGTGCCTGCCAATCAGTTAGGCCTGGGAGAGGTGTGCCTCTAGTGACCAAATCATCTAATTAATCAATCAATTAACTAACAAACTATGAACTAACACAACTAATAATGCCAAATAATACTGAATAATTATGAATATAATAATGCAAATAATAACAATAATCGAACAAAGAAAAGCAGTGCAGTGGCTTTTACAATCCCTTTAATCGGACGTACCGTGTTTTTTAATACTTTTAATTGGCTCAATATGTTCTAACCAACACACAGATTAGAGCTTAGAATTTCATCCCGGGCCCGACGGGATCCGACAGGTCGGTGCGGGCAGGGCCGGGCTGGGCCCCGGCTGGTCCGAGCTCAACTGGTCACGTATGACAGGCTTTGGGTTATAGGGTGGGGCTTTTTTAATCTGGTAGGCAAGCGCAGCGCAGTATCATGATGTCTCTGGCTGCACCGCTGCGCTGTTGTACGTATGAATCAATGTTGAACGTATGAATGTATTACTATGATAACTATAATACACTATAATAGATTATAATAGTGGTTATAACACAATATAATCTATTATCATTTATTACAACTATATCCTGGTGGTCTAAATGAAAAGTCAGTGAGTGATCATTATGAAGTGTTTGGCCCTGTTTGGCCTAGCTCAAACCTACTCTAGATTGAATACTTTTTCGTACCACGTTTAGTACCACTTTCACACCACTCTACCCAGGTCCTTGTAGTGGAAAACCTGTCACAAGTGGGCGGTGTGGTGTGGAGTGGTGTGGTGTGGTGTGGTGTTGTGTTGGGCCAGTGGAAAAACATACCTGACCAGTGACCATCACCACCATGCAGACCTGTACCATTTACCTGTACTCATTTCCTCTGTTGTATTTTTCAGAAATGGCTGCCAACCTCACTGCCAGCGAGTCCCAGGTCCAACTCCTTGAAAACAGACTGAAAGACATTGAAGGTAATTAGAACACAATGATAGTCAGTGAATCAGACAGGAGAGGACAGTGATGGAAACATGACTTAATTTAGTTTTAATTAATTTTAATAATTTGAAATGAGTGCCAATAAATTGAGGATAGATACTGTGTTGATATTGTAGTGTAGGCCTACTGTATGCATTCATCAGACACTTATAGTAAGCAAGATAAACACACATCAAATGCAGAGAGATAGTGCAGTGCCTCAGTAAAGGATCACAGCTAAACCTAGGATAAAATCAAACCCAAGTTTGAAGTGAGCGGTGGTGTGTGTGTGTGTGTGTGTGTGTGTGTGTGTGTGTGTGTGTGTGTGTGTGTGTGTGTGTGTGTGTGTGTGTGTGTGCGCGCGCGCACGCGCGCGTGCGTGCGTGCGTGGGGGGGGGGGGGGGGGGGGGGGGCGTGCACCCGTGTGTGTGAGAGTGTGAGCCATACTTGCTCACTCAGGCCAACACTATATTGCAGTTGATGCTCAGGGCAGACTAGACTCAACAGCACCTCTCTGGTCACACAGGGTACTCAGGCTACATACACCAGAGGCTACATACAGACAGACAGACAGACACACACACAGACAGACAGACAGACACACACGGATACACACACGGCCACGCTATGGAGACGGTGTGACCACCGCTCAAAAAGGAAGGATACTGCAGAAGGGGTGTGTATCAAAAATTGTGGGGGTATTGCACATGCACAGTGTAACTGGAGCTGCCATGGTGGAGTGTTCCAGTAGAGGCGCTAGATAAAAAAGATCATGATCCGTTCTCAGTAGAGCGAGGTGTGTGTTTGTTTTGTTCTCTCCTGGTTCTCTCTCCTCTCACCTAAACAGCTGCAGGTTTGTAATTCTCATCCACAACACAGACTAATTGTTGTTTTTAAACAATCACACTGCATATAAAACAATAAACTATAACTTTGGGCTAATTCAGGAATATGCAACACATAGTTGTGCCTATTAGAGCACCAAATAGGCCTATGCCTACTTGTTTTGTGGCATAAGAACATAATTATGAACAAATAAAGACCAAGTCCCCAGCAGGCAATTAAAGTGGTTTACTGGTTAAGTGCCAATCCAGGCCGTGGTGTGCTGATCCCGAAGAAAAGTTCGGGATTTTCGTTTTATATTATATAACATTAGCGAGCAGTCAAAGGGGCTCGCATGGTGAATACTCACTGTAGGCCTACAGTGATCCATTGGGCGATGATGTAATCCGGAACCGTGTAATCTCCATAGGCTTCTATTCATTGCGCTGCAAAGAAACAACTTTATCTCGGAATCTACTTCCAAAAACGCTTTGATCGCCGAGACACACTGGGCCGCGACGGTCGGCCGCTGTTACAATTTCTCTTCTGCGTGTAAACGTAAACAATCTGGTCAACATCTGGGGATTAGTGGATTTCCACAACATGGAGTGCAGTGAATGGGAAAATGGTGGCACACTACGTTATCTGTACTTTGAAGCTATTGGGTTTAACAAACTGTTTATAACCTCACCTCATTTACAAATTACAATGTAGGCATTTATCAGAGGATCTTTATCCAGAGTGACTTTTTAATTTAAAAAAGCCCTCCAGTCCGGTAACAGACTGATGGCTGGACCCTCTTTTTCAGCAGTGCCAATATTATAACAATAGTACACACTAAAACAACAATATGCAAAAACAGAGCACATACAAAACTAGAATACATGATATTACTTACAGTAATCACATGCATAGAGACAGCTAGTGTGGTGCCTCAGTAAAGGATCACAGGTAAACAACATTTGTCTAAAGTAAACATATCGAAAATATAGACAATAATCTATTCTGTACATTGAACATGTGGAGCGTTGTCAAGGGTGTTTTAGGGAAGGGAGAAGAGTCTGGGATGTGTGGAGCGTCGTCCAGGGTGTTTTAAGGAAGGGAGAAGAGTCTGGGACGGGTGGAGCGTCGTCCAGGGTGTTTTATAGAAGGGAGAAGAGTCTGGGACGCGTGGAGCGTCGTCCAGGGTGTTTTATAGAAGGGAGAAGAGTCTGGGACGCGTGGAGCGTCGTCCAGGGTGTTTTATAGAAGGGAGAAGAGTCTGGGACGCGTGGAGCGTCGTCCAGGGTGTTTTATAGAAGGGAGAAGAGTCTTGTTGTCCAGGGTGTTTCAGGGAAGGGAGAAGAGACTAGGCTTTTGTTGCACTGTATTGTCCAGTTGTTTGAGCGTTGAATGTTTAATGGATCACAATGGAAACAAGCCTTTGGCCTTTTTGTGTCCCATTAATTTGGTGTGTTCAGTCAGGGGATGTTATTACAATCTGTGAATAAATTCCTTACCAATACATTACTTCTCCAATGTGTTTGTAAAGGTGTCTAGTACAGGGGTTCCCAAACCTTTTGGCTCAGGGCACCCCTATAAATATTTCTTTCCTCCGAGGCACCCCTACATTATATTCATAATTTTCACTCCCAGCTTTGTGTTTAATTGAGTAAATCAGAATTGCGTTGTACAGTCAAATAAGTCACCTCCATATAAGGGGAAACAATAGCAGATAATTGCCATGTTGGTTAGAACTGAAAATAACTTAATGTACTTAAAATGATACAAAAAAATGAAATATTATCAAATTATCTTGTGGCAAACCCTGCACTGCCCTCACGGCACCCCAGGGTGCCCTGTCACCCACTTTGAAAACCCTATATAGGCCTATCTAGTAACACATTAAAAAAAACGTTTGAAATTCAATTCAGTGTGTGTGTGTGTGTGTGTGTGTGTGTGTGTGTGTGTGTGTGTGTGTGTGTGTGTGTGTGTGTGTGTGTGTGTGTGTGTGTGTGTGTGTGTGCGCGTGCGTGCGTGCGCGTGCGTGCGCGTGTGTGTGTGCGTGTGTTAAAACATTTGATTGGTTTAAGAGTATAACATAAGCTTTTATAACAAACATTGTGTTAATGCTCCTGTGTTGACAGACAAACCAAAGGTGGCCTTCTCTGCTGGTCTGGGTGAAGGAACATTTGGACCATATACTACTGTAACCACTCTGGTCTACTCTAGAGTTCACACTAACATCGGCAACGCATACAATCCATCTACAGGTAAGAGGGGATTATGACAGGTTAATTCAATTATCAATTATCTCTCATTAACTAATTACACAACCACTATCTGACACATTGAAATGTGGACTACTGTCCAGATGTGTGTCCAGTGAAACTCACTGTCACAGATCAATATAAGAAAGCAAAATAAGTTCCAACACACTGAGAATACATCAGAACATATGTTGTGGTTGAAACCATCATCTTCTTGTCCAAAATTATGGTAAGATGATGTATTCACACACCTGTACTAATAGTGTGTGTGTGTGTGTGTGTGTGTGTGTGTGTGTGTGTGTGTGTGTGTGTGTGTGTGTGTGTGTGTGCGTGCGTGCGTGCGTGCGTGCGTGCGTGCGTGCGTGCGTGCGTGCGTGCGTGCGTGCGTGCGTGCGTGCGCGTGTGTGTGTGTGTGTTTGCGTGTGCATGTACATGTACATGTCCTCTCATAGGCGTTTTTTCAGCACCAGTCAAAGGAGTCTACTTCTTCAGGTTTACAGCGGCTCATGGTAAACCATCACACTATGTGTGCATCAAGCTGTTTAAGAATGGACAGAGTCTCATGTGGAACTGTGGATACAATAGTCATACTGACAGTCATTTTGTATATGTATCTAATGGCATTGTGGTGGAGCTGGAGAGAGGAGACACAGTTGACATGCGTTTACCTGTTAGTGGTACTAAGTACACATACAGGCTCCATGACGATAACGACAACCAGAACACATTCTCTGGGTTTCTGCTCTACACTCTGTAAGGATAAACTCTAGCAAATACTCAAGTATTCAAAAGTACAAATTACAAAGTGCATTTTCTTTTTGATATCATTGCATTGCTCAATTGAAATTCAGAACAAAAGCAGATCTACAAATTCACGACAGTTGTGAGCATGTAGATTGGCTATTTTCACTATAGTTGAATTAAAGGAGCTATAGTCAACTTTTTCATTGTAGGACCGACACTTTGTTTACATCCTAGTCTAGACACTAGAATGTAAACAAAGTGCCGGTCTGACAATGGCCAAAATGATTATTTTATCATTATTTTACGCTTTTTGTGGTCATTTTTGAATAGGAACACATGTATGAAGCTTATTATTTTTATAAAATATTTTCGAAACATTATTTTTATTTTAGCATCCGTTTTTCAAGAAAAGGTTGACTATAGCTCCTTTAATTAATAATCTATATTTTTTAAAGTTTGGGTCTCAAGGGTGGAAATGTAATGGAGAGAATATTATGTGCTTGCAAAAATAATGAATAATTATAAAATAATTGTAAAATGATGACTCAGTGGTTTTCTGCTCTATACTATGTAACGGTGGTTCTCAAAGTGGGGTCCAGGGACCGTCCCCAGCAAATGGAATTAATATTGCATAAACAATCTGTTCAATCACTTCAACCGTACACACATCGGCTATCTGAAAATAGCTGATCTACAAGCTCACAACGTGTAGCAATTCTATCCATTGTGAGCTCACAGATCTGCTTTAAAAATAAAAAGATTCAGGATATTTTTGACTTTTAACATTTTAACAACTGTTTTTTGTTTTATTTTTATTTTTTTTCTCTATAATTTTTATCCCACAATTTTGTAACCCATTTTTTCACCCAGTGCTAATTGCCTATGTAATCCTGGGCTCTGCTCTCCCTCTGTCGCGCCAAGGGAGACAACGGACTGACCTCATGCTTCCTTCTATGCATGAGGAGTCCAAGTTGCTTCTTTTCACCTGACAGTGGAGATTTCCCTGGTTTGGACGTAGCGCGTGGAAGGAACACGTTATTCCAACCAGTTCCTTTCCCCTCCATCAGGCGCCCTGGCTGGCCAGGGGGAGGCATTATTGAGACCAGGATTACGTGCATGTTTTTGTGAGGGTATCAACCCTAGGAGACACGGGGAGAACATGCAAACTCCACACAGAAAGGCCCTATCGCCAACCCCACCTAGGGTGTGGGCGCCTGTTTTTTGTTTTATAATGGCCTGCATAACTTCCGTGGCTGTTATCAAGGTGAACATTTGACAAATAATTATAGTTGCAGTTAGAATGATGATTTGGGAATGATGGCCAATTAGCCTACAAAGAGAAATGTTAATTATTTTAAATGGTATTTTCACTATTTTTTAAAGTTTGGGTCCCAGGAGTTTCTTCCTAGAAATATCAAAAGTACTTTTTACTCTATAGCAATTAGTTGAAAGCTTTAGATACTTTGTTGCTGCTTGTTTTATACTTTCAATATTCCTAATCAAACGTTTATCCTGTACAGTAGACCTGCAATTTATTAAAACACTTTGAGAAATGTCTACATTGTGCTGTTACTACTTTTACTCAAGTAATCAATGTGAGTATTTCTACCAGCACTACTGGTAATCAATGTGAGTATTTCTACCAGCACTACTGGTAATCAATGTGAGTATTTCTACCAGCACTACTGGTAATCAATGTGAGTATTTCTACCACACTACTGGTACCATATACTTTAAAGAGCTTCCATAATGCTCATATACATCTGTCAATAAATAAAAACATATTCCAAAGCACTGTGTCTATTGTATGTTTGACTGATTATGTTTAACACTGTATTGATACATCTAGAACTGTGGTTCTCAACCAGTGGTCCGGGGACCACCATTGGTCCTGGAGGGGGTTCCAGGTGGTCCCCAGCTAAATGATGGAGAGTTGGTAACCAAATGGACCCTCATAGACCTTTAACTCTTGACAGTGTAAATGAAACCAGATGGACCCCTACGGGTCCATTTGGTTTCATTTTACGCTCTCAAGAGTTAAATTATTGTTAAACATCTGCATATTCTTAATTTACAAGACGTCTACACCATTACAGAATGTAGAATAATTATTATTGTGATGGTTTTCCTGTTATCTCTCCTATGACACCACATCAATACAGTATGAATTGTGGACTAAATCCTATCCAACAATAACTTTGTAAGTGTTGAGTGTGAGAGGCTATAGAGCATCGCAGTTGAAGCCCCACCCCGTCTTCACTCTGAGGTTGGAAGCGTTTTCCCCATTCATTTCTTCCATAGACATTTCATAAAGTATTTATTTTCACGTTTTTAAGCCTCGGACAAAGGATTTCTGCTGAAGTGCAATAATCTGCCGGGCAGTAGCTATTTTCGCGGCAACCGCAAGATTTACAAAAGAAGAAGAATCTCCACCAATCACAGACGTCGATTTCACCGGATGTACAGTTTTAGCAGTATGGGTATGTTTTTACTAAAACTAGAGTAATTGCATACATACTCGGGGGTTCTACAGGAGCATAGAACCATTTTACAACCACCAGCCTAGTGGTAAGAGTACAATGAATTGCTACAACTTTGTGGCTGATAATGAAAAACCCTATGGTGAAAATGAATGGGCTGTTTACTTTCTGACACCTCACTGCGATGCTCTATAGAGTAGACCTTATTCACACTGCGGCCATCTTGGATCACATCACTTCCTGGGATAGCAGCCTGCATTACAAACCATTGTGAACGATGGAGATCAATTCACCTTTTATTTGCCGAGCTGCATATTCGGTACCATTTAAACCCTCTATAAATGGTAAAAGGTAGACCTACTTAAAATATCTGCGATGCGACGCGTTGTGAGCTTGTAGATCAGCTATTTTTTGGCAAATGTTCTGCCCCAAGATAATGGATTTTGATAATATTGTAAATCGCGATTTCTTTTGTCACAATAGAGGGTATGTGCATGCTTAAAGTGAATGGCAAATCGAGTGGCAAAGTGAGTTTAACGTCATTTAACATTGTTTAATTCAATCAGAAAGGACTTTTCTGTTTGGATGTATGAGCCGTTAAGGCCAAAAGGTAGTTTTTTTGCCACTCAGTAGGCTTTCCCGCATAACTTCCTGGTATGATGATGATGTCACACGCATAACCTCTATAACCGTGATGTTCATATCGTCCCATCCCTACACGCAAGTAAAGGGTGCTGCACCCTACAGATGACACCTGATACAAGTAAAGGGTGCTGCACCCTACAGATGACACCTGATACAAGTAAAGGGTGCTGCACCCTACAGGTGTCACCTGATACAAGGAGCAAGTTGGCACCTCCACAGAGTGTAGTCTAATTTCTAGCGCAAAGCACATGGGTGTCATTTTGTTCGTTTCTTGATAGTCATGTTAAATTATGACACCACATAAAAATTTAATATTTCCAACAGATTGTGATCGTCCATATAATAATGTCAGAACAGTGTAATTATCGTTAGACTCCAATAACCCCCATGTATCTCCCACATTCCCTCCGCAGTCACAGTTTTTGTATGAACGTAGAATTATGTGTAGGATGCAGTTTGCATTCAGAGTGATGTGAGGAGATTTAAAGTCCTGTCTCTACATTCATGCCAGTGTCGTTAATTCTGTCCAAAGTTCTTCAGTCGTGCGGGGAAAAGATGAGTCGAGAAGTGGCAAGTTGTAGGCAGTCAACAAACTTTATTTTCTTCACAGAATGCAGAATATGAGCATAGCTTCGCCTCTCGCATCTGGATTGGAACTAAAACCTGAGTGGCTAGCGACAGGTTTCTGAACCCAGAACTCACGCTCTGCCCCAACTTAAATAATCAACACTTCAAAGCCTTTTTGAATAGAGGCATGCCGTACCCACATGGCCTTTGGCTAATCAATACTGGGTGCGCCAAAAGAGGGGAGGGGCTGCAGTCAGCACAGACTGCACACTTAATACAGGTTATACAATATGCTCCAAACACAAAGCTACAATATGATGAATCATTTTACAATCAATATTTCACTCATAACTCAAACAATCATACTCATACAAACAATTCCTGTTGAAAATGGTTAAGCAGAAGTTACTTTTACCCAAAGATCAATAATTAAAACGTCTCTTTCTGAGCAGGGAGGAAAACAGAGGATTCCCTGAGAAGTCTTCACGTCCTATACTGGTTAATCATGAATATATGTTTCTGCTTGCCACATTTCTCATCAACGGCCTATTAATGGCAAATCCTGGCAATATAAAAACATATATTCATAACCTTTAATTCCAAGGGATCAATAATTCGTTTTCTTATGTGGTCATGTGTCTTGAGTCTTAGACATGTTTAGAGCCCAAACCATTTTCCTTTATCCCATATTAGAATGTATGTCTACTTGTTGTCACATCCCTCATTAAAAGGCCTTTTAATGAGAGATTCTGACAATTCCGACACACACTCCAATTATGAATATTTGTCCTTGGGACGTTTAAGCCCCGTGCACACTGGGCAGATCCCGGGGCCGATTCATCCCGATCAGATTTCGGGATGACCCCCCGGGAAAATCGTTCGGTCGGCCCCGGACTCGGTCTTGGGTTTGAACGGTACCCCGACACGATTGGATTATGTTAATGGACTTTTTATGGCCTCGGTAGCTCTTCCGAGAATATCAAACTTGCTTGATATTCTCGGGCCATCGGGTAGATATCCTTTACAATTATTGTCGTCTGAATGAGCTACCGGGATTATATCCAAGCCAGCTCCTCCTCCTTTTTTTTTGGTATGCGAGGCACCTGTGTATTAAGGGCTCTAAATTGACCTAGTGCAACTTGACAGTGTAATGGAACCAAATGAACCCTGCAGGTAAATGTTCCTTTTTGGACAGTTGGTTGAAGGCTTGGATGAGGCAATGGATTTTATTAAATCAATGATATTGGAGATGCGACACTCTCAGCCGTGTCTTGCTGGATGCGCATCACATTGTACACTGCGAAAGTTTGGGTACAAACCGCAACATTCCAGAAGAGCGGCAGTGATGATGGAGACTGTAATCTTTTAAAATATGTATAGTGAATGAAATCATACTGGACGACTGCATTATTATGCCCTTCTTAACTATGCGTAAAAGGTATACAATTTACACCTATCCAGAGGAGCGAGACGCGCGCTGGGATCCTTTCCGCTTTATCACAGATGCAATATCTGTTCTTATTTTTATAGTTAACTTAATATCTAGTAGTCATGCAGAGCCAGATGTCTCGCTTGCCAAAAAATAACTGAATATATAATTATAATATCTATAAAGTGGGCAGCGGCAGTGTGCGCACAGTACCTAGAAGACAAAAGGCATATAGGCTAGGTTTTGGGTTTTACCAACCTACCTTTGTTTTTATAATGTTTTGTCATGATGGCGCAGTTATCACTTGTGTGCAAAGGACGATGATACACGAAAGAAGAAGAATGTAACACCAGCTTCTACCAATTAATCCATTGCTGTGACAGACAGGCTGAGACAGCCAACGTGCTTCCTTGTAGACTACATAATCCACTGGGTCCAGCTTGGTTCAGATCAATCATATCAACATAACAGTATTAACACCAACCAAAGTCTAAAACACAGTGCCGTACCGTAGGCAGCTCAACAGCTGTGTTGAGTGAGTGACAAGACTGATTTGCGCTTCGCCGTATCAGCGACCACCACCTGGAACTGATGCGCTAATTATTGATCTGACCTAGTTTCTCGCAATGATGTAATGATTAATTTGAGCAAGATATAACATTTTAAAAGGCTTTTATAGGCCTAGATCTACTCTTAATACTTTTTTCACTAGGCCTATGTAGCGCACTACATCGTTCAAATTCAAACTCTCTCATGCTCACAAGACACTCACACAACATGTCGAGACTCTTTATTATAGACTATAGCGAATATATTTGTTTAATTTCGCTGTTTTAATATTTAATTAGTAGCACTGATGAAAGCACCATGCATGCCTTAATTGTTAAGAGGCTGCGCAAAAAAAGAAAAGGAAAAAAAAGCAGCGCTCGACGGCACTGTCATTTGATGCACATTTTCCAGTACTTTATGTCGCCCATCCCCGCAGATAATGGGTTTTCTCCTGGCTATATTTAAACATGCTAATTTACAATGCCCCAGACCATGGTGGCTGTGACCACAGCGCAGAGATAATCCCATGCAGTTATAATTCCTTATCAAATGTGTGTACATCTCCCATTTTCACATTCCCCACCGGGAGGCGTCCCACCCGTTATAGGCGGTATTGCGGTATATGGGTTAAAAGTTCTCCGCACGAAACCTGCACGACTTTTGTCACCAGCCAGAATTGTATATAAAAGTGAATAACAAAAAAAACGAAAATCTTGTGCTGCTGTTTTTGCTTGTAAAATTTACTATATTGATTTTGGCAACACAAAATCTTTCTCAAATGTCATAAATACATCTACTTAACATCTGAAACAAGTATTGGTGCCTTTGTATTCTCATAAGTGAATTTAGATCGTGAAATATACCAAATTTGTTGAAGAAAACGCCTCAATGTACAGTATGTGTTTGGCACCCAGCAAAATGAAACATACACATAGTAAATTTAGCTAAAAGCTTATGTCTCATACATAACACATCTAACAGCCAACTGTGTAATGAAAGGTACCTTGGCCAGAAATGGATGAAAATCAATCAAACTGCTCTCACACCCCCCTAAATTGGAAAAAATCCCAAAATGGACAAGACTATAATAAATGCACAAAAGGTCATGTCAGGTATAAAATATGTATTTAAGTACCACAGAGTGTCCCAACATATGTCATTTGTAGGCTACATCAAGACACCCCCCAACTAGTCTCGCGAGGCCAGACTGTTGCCTCCGCGATTTGGGCAAATGCTCCCGGCATACAGTCAAACGGAAATAGAAACAATGAGTGCGAGATAAAGCGGATGTGACGCAACCGCTCCCTTGGTGCAGTAGCAAAAACATGTCCTACTGGAAGCGTTATGTCTCCTTTCAATATTTCTGGGGGCGTTATTTTGTCTTTCTCTGGTGTTGTTGGTGTTATACCTCCATGATGTTTTCAAACGTTTTCTTAAACTATACACCCATAACAAGAATAGGCCGCTCGAATGACTTTGTCTGAGCTATTGTGTTTCTCTTATGTTTCCAATGGGACTACCAGGGGACTACAGTTCAGTGCAGCACTGGCTACTTCCGATACTCGCCGTTCGGGAGCTGCCGTTCCAGACTTCATATAGCATTCGGAGATTGTGGAATAGTTGTCTGGCTACGCGAGACTACCCCCCAACCAGAACAAAAACGCATACAAATGTTGGCAGCATAAGTAAACGTAAGGCTGTGCTGTGACAAAATACAGCAAATGTTAAGCTTTTTTCCTCCCATGTATGTATGTATGTATTTGCATAAGCAAATCTTGAAATAAAACAAGTATTTAGCTAATTTTACATGCTGACATGGTGCGTATATTACTCATCCCTATCACGTTCATCCAGGGGTCATCAATATGTCTGTACTACGGACAAAATGTGTCAGTGGCTGATTTTATATCTTATAATGTTCTTGTTTTTGATCATTAGATCCAATTCTTCAGAATATCTATGACATTGTGACATTTTGGCATAGTAGGAGTCCAACCAGTACTAGTACGCCCTTAACTCTGAGATTGTACAAATGGAACCAAATGGTTCTCAGAGTTACACACATGTTATGGTAATTCAGGGCTTGCTCTTCTATGTGTTTCTGGTATATATTATTGTCCACTCATTTAGTATGTCCGTGGCAAAAAAGATATTTCAACATAAATCTCCACCAAAAGCCAGCATGGTGATGCATGACCCTTGCTTAATCAAAGTCATCATCCCATGAAGCTTGTTTCTTTTGAAACATTCTCACAGTTCTGGCACTCCGTTTCCGAACTGTTCTGGCACTGAAATAAATCAGTACAAGACAGTCTTGCAGACATGCTGTACAGGTTTGCTTGTCTTCAACTATAGTGAACAACATGCAAAACACTTGACTGTGGAATCAGCACACTGTCCTGTAGATATGTTGAGCAAGGATGATGTGGTCACTGTAGATGGGTTAGTGTCCACTGCTGACATGGTGTGGGTTGGAGGGGTGGAGGTGGAGCATAGACTTGAGCTCTGCAGAGACAGGGCTGAGTGTAATGCCATGCTTCCTTGGCATCAGCATTATATGTCTGTTCCAGTAGCATGTCAAAAGAAACACTACTGTTTTGGCTGCCATCTGCTCATCAGCCAACAAATACACCTGCCATCAGTGCTTCATGTACCTCTGAAGCTGTTTCCGGTAATTTCTTCATCTAAGGCAAATACAAAGGTAAAGATTGCTGCCCGTACTTGTAGTGGCCTACTAAAGTGAGGTAGGGTAGCATTCTTGCTGATTCACAGTGATGTCCTGTCCAGTCACCTTCCCGCTCGTAGTAGATAAACCTTTGGAGAATATCTGACATCACCAGGAAGTTTGCCCAGAGGACTGCAGTTGGTTGCCCATTGAATGATTCCTGAAAAGCAGCAGCTGATCTCCTAGGACTGCCATCGCTGGATGCCTCGTCATTTCTGCCAGTTATCTCTTTTTTCAAACAGGACTTTGAGGGCATGTAAAGTTTGGTAGTATTATGTCTTTTCAACAAACATCTTCTTGATAGTTCCTTCTCGACAAAGACTTGCTGCAACAAGCAGATCATCTTCCCCTGCATCCCTGATAATCTTGCAAATAGCCTTCATGTTCAGTAGTTGTGAGCTTGGTGGAAGCCTCCCAGCAACAGGACTACATTGCCAAACTCATCTTGGTGCTGTCTGATCTCCAGTGATAATGGTGTACTTATGTAGTGAAGAGTCGTTTCATCTCTTTTCTGAGGACAGAAGGATCAGTTGGCGATGATGGGATGAGTGGAAGGTAGCCAATAATGCTAGCCTGTATGTACGTTTTCTCAGATTTTTCTCCGCAATCATCCCCACAACTCTTGATAGAGGTAAAACTGACCAAATGTGTTCATATTGCTTTTGTCATAACAGCCAGCTGTCACTGTAAAAGTCATAGTAAAGCTCTCGGGTGGCGGGTGACGTCCATCTTGGAAATATGTAAATTAAGATCCAGACACACCCAATCATGAAGATAAGTATTCCATTGAGTTTCTCTTGCTGTGAAATCCAAATAGACACCAAGTTTACTTGTCATTATAACAAAATTACAGTCACTGACAATCACTTACATTGAAGCGTTTCCTTCAACAAATTTGCTACATTACATGATCTAAATTTGCATATGAGTATACTAAGGCACCAATACTTGTTTCAGATGTTAGGCAGATGTATTTATGACAATTGAGAAAGATTTTGTGTTGCCAAAATCAATATATCAAATTTTACAAGCAAAAACAGAAGCACAATATTTTCGTTTTTTTGTTATTCCCATTAAATACATTTCTGGCTGGTGACAAAGATTGTGCAAGTGACACGCGGAGAACTTTTTGTTTCTTACTTCCTATCAATAGATCTTTCTAATGAAGCAAAGTTTATGTAGTGCCCATGGGGCGGGAACGAAACCGAACGATACCAGCCACGCAATACAGCCTAGTGTACAGAATGTCAAAATACAGAAAGCGCACTTTAATCTTAACTTAATAATCAACAGTCTATTTGACAAGATAGTTGAATCAGGTTGGGGAACTGAAGGCGTGAGACCTTCCCAGACGATCAAATCAACATACTCTAGAGTCTATTGTCTTCAACCGAGCCTCACAGAAGATTCCCTGTGGAGCTTGACACCTTAAAACTTGAATGCATAATTAAGCCAGGCCTATGTAAATATCAGCATTTGTTGCCAGTGAGACAGCTCTGTTGTCTGTGAACTGTGGAATTTACCATTCACTCAAGTTTCCAGATTACCTTGATTCACTCAAATCTCGGTGCTTTCCCGTCTAGCCCCTTGTCCTCTGCTTTCATGACCTGTACTTTATGAATATGATCCCAAAATATACCACACCAGTGTGCCAGTGGACACCTTCCGCTGTGCCACCAGCAGGCCGACTCATGTAAAACACAGTTTTTGATATTACTCCTATAGATTTGTTCCAAAAGATCAGGCAAATCAGTACAGAGTAGCCTATCTCTATAGTCAAGAGATCAAGACTGATCTGTCCCATATTTCATATACCTTCCTAGTTGGCTTATTACTATATATATACATACTTATTTGGCTATATTTGAAAATAGCAATGCTGAGCTTGTAGATCTGCTATTTTCTTAAGCATTGTGAAGGCTTGTGAAATGGGACATTCTGAGCCCACTGTAGACATTCTACTGGATATGGTACGTCATGGCCTAATATGAGCCAATAGGGGAAGAGGATTAATGTCATGTGATTCATTGTTTGGCCCGGGCAAAAACTGTGATGTGTGTCTCAAAGAATCAACAGACCCTCACCTCTGTGAAGACAACCAACGAGAGAAGACTGCTGTCTTTGTCATTGCTGTTATTCTACATTCTTCACAATTACGTGTGATTTCTCAAGATGTTCATCTCAGCTTGTAGACAATATGTAGACACATTTCCACATTGTGGACAATAAACAAAACTAACTATGGGATGTTTTCCAATTAACCAAAATAGAAAATAGAATTGAATGTGTTTAAATCGTTTTGCTGTGGGAACCTCCTCACGGACCCCTGGGGGTCCCCAGACCCCACTTTGAGAACCACTTGCTGCTCTTCTCAGGAACACAGCTTAACTCCACCTCCCCTGAAAGCATGTGTTCCATTCTCCACGCCTCCATCCAATGAGAAAGAGGAATACGATATATCTGTCCCTCCCCCCCTGAAGGAACCAATCAGTGTTAGGGTCTGAGCATCCAGTAAATAAATACAGGGTGTTGAGAGTGTTCTGTTCACAATCTGGACTTCACCATGAAGACTGTTCTGCTGTTGTTCCTCGTCTGTCTGGCTCGGGCCGACGACCTCCGCTGGGAGGTCAAAGATATGTTCAAAAAGATGAAGAACAGCATGGAGGAGAGGCTGAACAACCTGGAAGGACAGAATGCAGGTCAGGACACTGAGAGGACAAAGAGAAAAGAAAAGATGAGTGTTGAAATGTTTTCATTTACTGCTTTCAAACGTTTTAGCGATTTTAACGATATTGATTTCCGTGGGATGGGGCATGCGTGCAGCGTAAGTGGCTAAATGTCTTTTTAAACACATTGGGCCCTATTTCCGTCCATGCCTTACCCCTAAACTCTTTTGCCATTTTGTACTATTTTTTAAAATATATTTTTTAAATATTTCAAATAGCTGATCTACAAGCTCACAACGTGCTGATGTAGATCGGCGAATTGACGTTTTTTTCAATGTTTTTCAAACTAGTAAAAAAAAGGCAAACAAGTTTAGGAACAAGGGTTAATGGATGAAGATATGGCTCAATAAGCCCATTCCCAAGATGCACCGCAATCTTTCATGGGCAGATGTGACTTATGGTGGCTCATTGTGTCTAAAGATACATGTTTAGCCACTTGTACGCTTGCTCCCACCCACTGAAATCTGTAGAAAGCAGTAAATGAAAACAATTTAACACTCCTCTTTTCTTTTCTCTCATTGCAATCTAAAACATGAAGTTGTCCTTTAAAGTATGTTTACCTTTCAAACATGAGTAGGCTCATTTTAATGTCTGCTCTAGTTTTTATTTTGTGACACTTTGTTTGTTGCTTGATTTAATATTTAAATAGTTGATGTTCATTTGATCAGATGTGCTGTTTTTTCAATTACTTTTTCATTTGTTTTAAATTAAAATAAATGAAGCAGGGACGTGTGTTTTCAATGAGTCAACAATTTTCAGTACTTTTACTTCTACTCCATTACATCTCTGACTTTTTACTTACTTACAATTATTTGAAAACTTTACAAGTTACTTTCTAGATTCAGATTATTATAAGACCTATATTAACCACTTCAGCCCTGTATACACGTTGGCCATTAGAACATAGCTGATATACAAGTAGATCTGCTAATTTCATTTATTTTATATATTTTTTTACATACATTTTGAGAACTTTTGAAAGGAGTCATTCTGCATAATGAGTACTTTCTACTTTTGGTACTTTAAGTACATTTTGATGCCAATGCTTCAGCTCAGGGGTCTTCAACGTTTTCAGGCCAAGGACCCCTTAGTCGAGAGAGAGATGAAGCAGGGACCCCCACAACCCATAGATACATATAGTTTCATCGGTTGGTGGCAGAATCATCAGTGTATTTTGGATTCATGTCAATTTGTGTTTTCAGATATTTAACCACTTGAACCATCAATAATTAATAAACTTGACCTTTCACTCTGTACTTAGTCTGCTCTTTCTCCCCTCTACACCTCTTTGCCAAAAAAAGGCGATCGCAAGGCGTTGTGAGCTTGTAGATCTGCTATTTTTGGCTAAAGTTCTCAGAATATGGACACTAGGGTTGGTATAAAAAAAGGAGAGAAAAAAAATTCTATCACTCAAAGATTTGGAGGACCCCCTGTAATAACTCTGAGGACCCCCCAGGGGTCCCGGACCCCTTGTTGAAGACCCCTCCTTTACCTGGTTTGGCAGACAGTTTGAGGAACCAATGAAGTCAGCTGGTTTTGTCAGAAACACTTTTTAATCATTTTAATTGGTTCAATATGTTTTAACCAACACACAGATGTAAAGGGTGTTCAATAACAACAGACATGACAAAAGACTGAAAGATAAATGTTTTTACCACTAAAGTTCTAATTTTCTCTGTTATATTTTTCAGAAATGTCTGCCAAGCTCAGTGCCAGTGAGACCCAGGTGGAAATCCTCAAAGACAGACTGAGCAGCAGCGACCACCAGGTCCAACTCCTAGAAAACAGACTGAAAGACAGTCAAGGTAATTATTGTTATTGTTATTATTGTAAATCCAATATGGCTGCCACCTGAAAAATTAAGGAGGTAATCCTCAATCAGTCAAAGGAAAGTTACTGTTTTGATCATGTAATTAACTATGTTTGATCCATGTAATCTAAAGTGTATCTATTCAAATGAAACTGTATTTTCATTTATCATAGACTCAATGCTGGTGTTGCCAAGTGTATCCACTCAAATGAAACTGCATGTGATTTTACTAATGTATTTGTTAATGATAATGTTGTGATTTCAGCTCAGCTGTCCAGCGTAGGAACTAGTGTGGAGCAAATGAAGCGACAGAATACAGGTAGGCTATATTGTAACTTGATGTTTTTTCAAACACATGAATGAATGTTTGTCACCAGCACATACTGTACACCCTCCTTCTGGCTTTGATCATCAACTGGATGACAACAGAGAATGAATTACACATCACAAACTGCCTCCAGTGAGCCATCTTGTGAAAAATAAAATAAAAAGTAATTGTATAAACATGGCCATGTCATGCATTAGAAGGACACAATCTGTCTCCAGAGGCAGAGACGTGTGATTTCAATGAATCAACAATTTTCCAGTGCTCTTACTTCTACTCCATTACATCTCAGAGGCATATAGGCGTACTTTTTACTCTAATTATTCCAACTATTTGAAACCTTCAGTTACTTTGTAGATTTAGATTACAAAACCTTCACTAACCAAAATAGCCAATCTACAAGCTCACAATGTGTCACATTGTGAGCTTGTAGATCTGCTAATTTCATTTTTGTATATACATTTGAAAACTTGTGAAATGGTACATTCTGCATTTAACGAGTTTCTACTTTTGGTACATTTTGATGCCAATGCTTTAGCTGGTTTGACAGACAGTTTGAGGAACCAATGGAGTCAGCTGGTTTTGTCAGAAGAGCTTTTTAATACATTTAATTGGTTCAATATGTTTTAACCAACACACAGATGTAAAGGGTGTTCAATAACAACAGACATGACAAAAGACTGAAAGCTAAATGTTTTTACCACTAAAGTTCTAATTTTCTCTGTTGTATTTTTCAGAAATGTCTGCCAAGCTCAGTGCCAGTGAGACCCAGGTGGGAATCCTCAAAGACAGACTGAGCAGCAGCGACCACCAGGTCCAACTCCTTGAAAACAGACTGAAAGACAGTCAAGGTAATTATTGTTATTGTTATTATTGTAAATCCAATATGGCTGCCACCTGAAAAATTAAGGAGGTAATCCTCAATCAGTCAAAGGAAAGTTACTGTTTTGATCATGTAATTTACTGAATGTTTGCCACTCAAATGAAACTGTATTTTCATTTATCATAGACTCAATGCTGGTGTTGCCAAGTGTATCCACTCAATGAAAACTGCATGTGATTTTATTAATGTATGTATTAATGCTAATGTTGTGGTGATTTCAGCTCAGCTGTCCAGCGTATAGCCGGGGAGCCACAGGCCCAAAAGCTCAAAGAATAGGGTTTTACCTGTGACGTCATGACATACTTTTTATTTTCGTTTTTTCTATTCATTTGGTCATTAGGGTACACAGAATGAGAGGCCTGCTCTGCCGGAAACTCTGCAAAAAAAAGTTATGGCCATTTGTATATTCACTTTATCGACTTCAATAGGCTATACAGGAAAGAAACACACCAAAAAATATATGCTTTAAGTAGCATGTGAGGGGTCAAACTAGGGGTTCTTGATGATTCTGAATCCATTGCAAGCATTTGTTTTGCATGAAAAACATTCCTTGGGCTAGAAAACTGACCAAAATAACGGTGAAAAGTGATGACTCATCACTTTTCACAGGTTTGAGAGGCTGAAATCTAGCCCAAGGAATGTTTTTCATGCAAAACAAATGCTTCCAATGGATTCAGAATCATGAAGAACCCTTAGTTTGACCCCTCACATGCTACTTTTTTTGGTGTGTTTTTTTTCCAGTATAGTGAAGTCAATGGGAAACTTTTTCGCAGTGTTTCCGGCAGAGCAGGCCTCTCATTCTGTGTACCTTATTGACCAAATTAATAGGAAAAACAAAAATTTGGAGTATGTCATGACATCACAGGTCTTCTCTCATTTTGGCACAGTGGCTCCCCGGCTAGTAGAAACAAAGCTAACTGCCAGTGCTAGTAGAAACAAAGCTAACTGCCAGTGCTAGTAGAAACAAAGCTAACTGCCAGTGCTAGTAGAAACAAAGCTAACTGCCAGTGCTAGTAGAAACAAAGCTAACTGCCAGTGCTAGTAGAAACAAAGCTA
Organism: Nannobrachium achirus; assembly: GCF_963921795.1. NCBI lineage: Eukaryota > Metazoa > Chordata > Actinopteri > Myctophiformes > Myctophidae > Nannobrachium > Nannobrachium achirus. The sequence goes on from NC_137814.1 coordinate 4,901,572, forward strand.
ACTGCCAGTGCTTGTAGAAACAAAGCTAACTGCCAGTGCTAGTAGAAACAAAGCTAACTGCCAGTGCTAGTAGAAACAAAGCTAACTGCCAGTGCTTGTAGAAACAAAGCTAACTGCCAGTGCTAGTAGAAACAAAGCTAACTGCCAGTGTGGAGCTTCTGAAAAGTCAGAATGAATGAATGTTTGTATGAATTATTCATGTTCAGTGGATGCAGACAGGAGAGGACAGTGATGGAAAAATGACTTAACACAGCGGGTGCCCACGAGGTGTCTACACGCCAATCTCTTTGATGTCCCTGGAGGCCCACGACGCGTTGACGTGTTTACTGTATTTACAGTATTAACTTTAAATCTCACCGTTACGTTGGGGCTGCGCCTGGATGTAGCCCATTAGCCGCTAGTCGCTTCGAGTCGACGCTGAGAGCATCGCGTGGCCGTTTTTCTCCGTATACTCCAATGCATTTCCCCATCTTTAAAGCCCTTTATCTCCGATGTTTGTTTTATGGCTAAAACTGTGGCCGCGTGTGACATAATGTCCAAATTTTGATCGTCACTGAACAGCTATGATCTACACTGGTCCCTACAGTAAGTTACACAATAACATCCTGTCTGCGCTCATGTGACCAAGTGACGTAATGACGCATGCATTGACGCAACAGGCCCTTGTATTCTTCTATGGAAGTCTATGGAGTATCTTTGGGCACTCAGCTGGGGCTCTGGCGTCACCTAGTTTTAATTCATAATTTGAATAAAATATTCCCTGCCAAAGATGTGTTACATGTAACCACGTATGTGTCCTGCTGTCTTTGGCCACTAGATGGTACTGTTCCCTAAACTATGAGTCACCAGTCTCTTCTCTGTTCTCTGGGCTGCCTTGCGCCATCATTTTACAACCCATAAATCAGCTAATCTGGTATTAATAACCTCCCATTATGTACAATTTACATGATATATTGTATAGTCTATCTGTACATTGCATGTGTGGAGCGTTGTTTTAGGGAAGGGAGGAAGAAAGCGTCTTGGCTTTTGTTAACTCACCCAGCACATATACACCCTCCTTCTGGCTTTGGTCATCAACTTGATGACAACAGAGAACATGTAGCTCGCTGGCATCCTTCAAAACTGCCCTGAGAACTCACCTTTCAGGAGGCCAGAGGAGGAGGTAGTTAGCACTTCTCCCATAGACAGGCCAGAAGTGAGCACCCCTTGTTTCCCCTATCCTGTACAGAGCTTACTTACTTTTTTACTGTGTATCTCTGTAAAGCACTCTGTGCATTCGTGCTGTGAAGTGTGCTATATAAATAAAGGTCATTCATTCGGATATTATTGAATGTTTGCGTGCGTGTTAATGCATTTGATTGCTTTAACAGTATAATATAAGCTTTTATAACAAATGTTTGGTTTATTCTCCTGTGTTGACAGACAAACCAAAGGTAGCCTTCTCTGCTGGTCTGGGTGTAGGGTATTTTGGACCATATACTACTGAAACCACTCTGGTCTATTCTAGAGTTCACACTAACATCGGCAACGCATACAATCCATCTACAGGTAAGAGGGGATTACCAGGTTAATTCAATTATCAATTATCTCTCACCAACTAATAACACAATACAGTATGTAACATCAGACACATTGAAATGTGGACTAGGCTACTGTCCAGCTGTGTGTCCAGTGAAACTCATCTGCTACTAATATAGCAGAATAAGACAGTAATGCAAGTTCCAATTAACACACTGAGAATACATCATGTTGTGGTTGAAACCATCATCATCTTGTCCACAATTATGGTAGGACAATTATTCACATACATGTACTAATAGTGTGTGTATGTGTGTGTGTGTGTGTGTGTGTGTGTGTGTGTGTGTGTGTGTGTGTGTGTGTGTGTGTGTGTGTGTGCGCGCGTGTGTGCGTGTGCGTGCTTGTACGGGTGCGTGTGCGTGTACATGTTCTCTCACTCTCTCATAGGCGTTTTTTCTGCACCAGTGAAAGGAGTCTATAACTTCAGGTTTACTGCGGCTCACGGTATAAAATTACATACATTGTGCATCATGCTGAATAAGAATGAACAGAGACTCATGTTTAACTGTGGATACCAAAGTCATCCTACTAATCAGTATGAATATGTATCTAATGGCATCGTGGTGGAGCTGGAGAGAGGAGACACAGTTTACATGCGTTTACCTGGTAGTGGGATCTTGGATGGTACTCAGTACACACACAGGCTCTATGACAATAACAACAACCACAACACATTCTCTGGGTTTCTACTCTACACTCTGTAGGCCTAAGGATAAACTCAAGCTAATACTCAAAAGTATTCAAAAGTACAAATTACAAAATGCATTTTCTTTTTGATATCATTGCATTGCAATGAAATAAATAACAAAAAATAAACAAAAATAAAACAAAATCAATGTATAATAATCATACACTCTGAAATGTTCTGATTACAAAAACAAATGTGTGGATGTGAAAAAAGCAGATATTTTTGTAAGTTTGGGTCCCAAGAGTCCCTTCTTAGAAATATCAAAAGTACAATATTTCTATTGGAAATGAAGAGGAGAGAATATTATGTGCCGCTAAAATAATGGTAATAAAATATAAAATAATTGCAAAATGATGACTCATGATGACTCAGTGGTTTTCTGCTCTATACTATGTAACAATACTATGTCTCAAAGTGGGGTCCAGGGACCCCCAGGGGTTCCAGGGGGTCCCCAGCAATAAGAGTTAATATCGCATATGCATAAACGATTCTGTTCAATCACTTCAACCGTACACACATCGGCTATCTGAAAATAGCTGATCTACAAGCTCACAACGTGTAGCAATTCTATTCATTGTGAGCCCATAGATCTGCTTTCAAAATAAAAATATATTTTGGATATCTTTGAAACATTTTAAGGACACAAATCTTGGATGGGGGTCCACGGGGGTCCAGGGGGGTCCAAACAGCCTCATTTGGGGGTCCACGGGGGTCCAAACAGCCTCATTTGGGGGTCCACGGGGGTCCAAACAGCCTCATTTGGGGGTCCACGGGGGTCCAAACAGCCTCATTTGGGGGTCCACGGGGGTCCAAACAGCCTCATTTGGGGGTCCACGGGGGTCCAAACAGCCTCATTTGGGGGTCCATGGGGGTCCAAACAGCCTCATTTGAGGGTCCACGGGGGTCCAAACAGCCTCATTTGGGGGTCCAGGGGGGTCCAAACAGCCTCATTTGGGGGTCCTTGAGGTGAAAAGTTTTGAGGACCACTGCTGTGTAACCCTGCAACTGGCAGTGGAGGAAATGTAAAGTACATTTACTCAAGTAGTATTAGATTACTATTTACAGATACTTTTACTTTACTTTTTCTATTTAAAAAATGCGATACTTATACTTTTTATTGTATTTGTATTTATTTTATTTTAGTGGCCTGCCGAACATACATGGCCGTTATCAAGACGAACATTTGACAAATAATTATAATTTCACAATCATAATTATCATTCAGAATTATAATTTGGGAATGAGAAATGTTAATGATTTGTCATTTTACTTGGTAATGAAAACACATTGCTTATTTCACTGTCCAATGAAATGGGACGGTGAAATAAGTGGAACATGCTATTTTGCTCTATTAGCATAAGACATCCAATGTCCTACATTTCTGGTGTGAGATGGAACGAGGGACCCCCACAAAAAGACCACCCCCAAAAATCTGTGAATGCACATAATGTGCCCTTTTGTTTGATCACCTGCCCCCTCACTGCTCTCTGTACGGCCCTGTCTCAGAAGGACAATATTCCTATAATTTTCCATAGTTTTTACTCTATAGCAATTAGTTGAAAGCTTTAGTTACTTTGTTTCTGCTTGTTTTATACTTTCAATATTCCTAATCAAACGTTTATCCTGTACAGTAGACCTGCAATTTATTAAAACACTTTGAGAAATGTCTACATTGTGCTGTTACTACTTTTACTCAAGTAATCAATGTGAGTATTTCTACCAGCACTACTGGTAATCAATGTGAGTATTTCTACCACACTACTGGTAATCAATGTGAGTATTTCTACCACACTACTGGTAATCAATATGAGTATTTCTACCAGCACTACTGGCAATCGATGTGAGTATTTCTACCAGCACTACTGGTAATCAATGTGAGTATTTCTACCAGCACTACTGGTAATCAATGTGAGTATTTCTACCAGCACTACTGGTAATCAATGTGAGTATTTCTACCAGCAGTACCATATACTTTAAAGAGCTTCCATAATGCTCATATTCATCTGTCAATAAATAAAAACATATTCCAAAGCACTGTGTCTATTGTATATTTCACTGATTATGTTTAACACTATATCTTGATACATCTAGAACATTGGTTCTCAACCATAGACTGTAAAAAAAATATGGACGAAGCGAAGCCATTGTTTTCTATGCTGCGAAAACCATCCCTTGTATGGGTGTCGCCATCATTGTTTTAATGGTACCCCAGGAATCATAAGGAATGCTATTGGCTGTCAACGGTCACGTGGAACCGCAGGGATACATGGGAGAATGAATGTGGTGTTGAGCCTCCCGAAATACAGCACACGAAGAAGAACACAGCCGGCTGGTATCAGTTTAGTTGGCCACTCCCCCGCAACTTTATCATCAATTTTAACATAAATGGGACCATATTTGCACAAAATGCATATCATGGTGATTGAAAGGGAGTTTTTCACTAGCGACAGGAACCATAAAGTATTTATGACGATGTTTATTAAGGTTAGAAAATCAAAGAGGAAAATTAATGGGGTCCAATGTAGACAGTAGACACATTCTTTTTGGTACCTTGCGGGGGGAAAACAGCGCAACTAGCGACCAAACATAGGAAGTTTTAGTTCCGTATTGGATTAGTGTTGAGTGTGAGAGGCTGTAGGCCTGCATCTCATTAAATGGTGGATCGTGGCTCAAATAAATAATGAAAAACCACAGATCTAGAAGACCACTGATGATGATGTGTTTGTCCATATATGGTATAGGCACATTATGAGACACTGGGCCTCTAGGCACAGACTAGTAACCCCCCTTTAACCACTTAAACCCTCAATATTTACATTGATTCGACCATTAGCTCTGTACTTGGTCTGCTCTTTTATCCCTCTGACCAAAACTAGCAGCGTGAGACGTTGTGTGCTTGTAGATCTGTTATTTCTGGCCAATGTTGCCCTCAGAATAGGGATTCTAGGGTTCAAGTGGTTAAGTAACTCTGTTGGTGTGTGTGTAACCCCTGTTGAAGACCCCTGCGCTACGCCGAACGCTAACACCACATTCTGCATCTCAACAGGGCTTTGACACATATCTTTGAGCGTGCTCGCCGCTCCAGTGGATGACTGTGTGTGTATGTGGGGATAATAAGTATTTGATTTCTCCTTTACATAGAATGGAGAAAATGTCAGAATGGAGAGGTCTGCATTTTTCCTTTTATTCATTGGACAATATAATGCTTTTGAGGATTATTCAATCTTCACGTGACATCAATACAATTCTTCGAGAACAGTATTTACTTGCACTAGGGCATTAACGGAAAAGTCGACAAGTCGACTCAGTCGACTTCATTACACAAGTCGACTCCCACCAGAGAAAGTCGAATAAAAAACTTTCTATTGTGAAAATAGCGCCACCATCACATAATGTTAATACAACATCATTTCATGTCATCTGTATTTAGTTCATTTATGTTTTTTACATTGATTTACTTTTGTGCGACAGACTTGTATGATGAAGCAGGGCTTTACTTGGTGAAAAAAAAAACTACAAACTTGAAACTTGGAGATACAAGGTTTCTGCCCGACAGTGACGATATGCCTTCTTGGGAGTGAGACTGTGTTACACCTGGGGGCTCCCGCTGGCCTACTGGTCCAGGCGCATACCATATAGGCATTGATGCCTGACGCAGTTGCCGGTTCGATTTCCGATCCGGACGACCTTTGCCGCATGTCCGCATGTCACTCCCTGTATCTCCCCCCATAGTCAGTCCTATCATTAAAGGCATAAAAGCCCAAAAACAAATCTTTAAAAAAAAAAGATAACTGTGTTGCACCATGATACATCAAATAAAAAGGAGGGGAGAAAACAACATTAGAGAACAAGGAATGAGAGAACATGGAAAGAAAACTAAAAGCTATAAAATGAAATCAATTTGAGACGTTATTTTTAGGCAAGGTGTTTAACTGTACTTCTATTGACTATACTTGTACTGTTCTCCATTTTTGTCTAATAAAATAATCAATCAATCAATCAAAAAGTACTGAGCACTGAGAAATGGGGATCAAAGTACAACATCAGGTCATTCACCTCAGGGTTCCTTGAGGGGGTTCAAGGGGGTCCTGAGCTAAATGAGTTAACAGTCTATGTCCATATAACTGTAACTGTGGTCCCACTTCCCAGAAGTGACATACATTTCCTGTTATTCCAAATTCCTTTTCCCAGAGCTTTGTTTTATTGGAGCAGCAGATTTGAACAGGAAACTGTCCATAACCGCCAATCTGACCTCCGCTCCTGCATGTCCCAAATAATGGCCCGTCTCTCATTGAACATGAATTGCTAGGGTGCGTCAACCACCTAATAATAATACCTTTTATTTGTAATGCACTTTTCATTCTCAGGGAATCTAGGAGTGCTACATTGCAAAGAAACACATAATCAATAATACTAGAAGCTCGGCCGCCCTCTAGGTCGGGGACTGGCATACTCGGGAATGATGTAAATAGGGAATGAATGTCCCACCTTTCAATGCAAACCCCATTTGTCATAGGTCCCGTTTTGACCATATGTTTACCTGTGTGCATTTATGCCCATACTATATGGAGATATCTGTATCTGTCTGTGTGCGTCCATTTTATGCCCATATATGGAGATCTCTGTATCTGTCTGTCTGTGTCCCTTTTATGCCCGTATATGGAGATCTCTGTATCTGTCCATGTCCCTTTATGCCCATTATCCTAAAGGATTTCGCTATAAACAATGTTGTCAGTAATGTCCTTGTCATTATCCTCAATGAAAACATTTACAGCGCTGGCTCTCTTTTCCCCTGGTCTTATGTCTTATGTCTGTCTCCTCCATCTGCGCCTCAGCCAACTCAGATCTCCACTGATTCTTGTTCTCTTCAGCAAATGCTGTACAGACATTGAAATCTGCATAATTCAAGTCATCCTCCGAGTCACAAACTTGTGTCAGTGTGATGTCAGTGTGATGTAAAACGGATATGTGCCAATATATGGAGATCTCTGTACCTCTCAGTCCTTGTCAGTGTGATGTAAAACGGATATGTGCCCATATATGGAGATCTCTGTATCTCTCAGTCCTTGTCCCCTTTTATGGGCATATTGGTTCAACTGAAAAATGTTGTTTTGTACAACTGTACATCATGCAAGTACAGTAACGGCAGGGGAAGTAGCTAAGAACGTAGGCAAAGATCTGAGCTATCTGCGTGCGAAAGTTGGAGTCTGTAGAACCAACCATGTGCTGTGAGACCTCTTTCATGTGATTCGGGCCAATTCTGCCTCGGCTTCAATTAGTAGTCAGGATCCCCTTTGATGGGCATATTGGTTGGATTGGCCGTTCTACTGAAAAATAAGTACAGTAACAGCAGGGGAAGTATCTAAGAACGTAGGCAAAGATCTGAGCTATCTGTGTGCGAAAGTTGAAGTCTGCAGAACCAACCATGTGCTGTGAGACCTCTTTCATGTGATTTGGGCTAATTCGGCCTCGGCTTCAATTAGTAGTCAGGATAACATTAGCAAGTTTTAAAAGCACACAAAACTAAAAATACAAAATAGCTGATAATTTAGCATGAGAAGATCTTCCTTAAAAAAGGTTTTAGGCCTGTTTGTGCTGATTACTTATTGGCACTCTGACACTTTGCTATTCCGACCACCTAAACCTAACCAGCCCTAACCCTAACCTCCATTTATGCTATTGTGAGTGATTATCAGGACCTTGTAGATGAATCTGCAAAAAGGCGGTCGCTTGACCGCCTGAATTGTTGCGCAGGTTCTCCAAGATAGCGCCGCCCATGGCTGCTGTGGTGGCTACGTGTGTTGCGTTCTGTCTGTGTTTTTTGCCAGACCCATGAAATGGGTAGGCCTACATAAGCAAATGTCGGTCTGTTCCTTTTCTATATAAAGGGTATATATGATGATGACATGATGATGACATGCCTACAAAAGGCATGATGTCATAAATGATGATGACAGACAGGGGGTCTGGCACAACCAGGTTGACCTGGTCTAGTTTTAATGCAAAAATGTAGTATGCCAAAGCAAATTCCTATGTGTATTACACAATGGTTAATAAAGAAATCTGAATCTGAATCTGAATCTGAATCTGAACCGGAAGCATTATCAGTGAGATGTCACAGTTGGAAGGACAAAATGCATGCAGGTTAGGACACTTAATGGGTGTTTACCTTTCAAACAATTCTAGCTTGATTGAATATTTTGATATTTGAAATTAATTTGATCAGACGTGCCATGTTTTTATAATTACGTTTTAATTTGTTTTGTATAATTCTTGAAAAAAGGAAAACAACGATCCTTACTGACCACCAACCCGTCCGTCGCCGACAGTGTTTGTGCAGCGATCTGTTGTGAACTTGAGCTGACAAGTAATTCAGAGTAAAACCTGAAGCTTTGGTATCATTTATTGTCACTGTTAGAAGTAAGTTATGCTTCATATTTACTGTCAGCTGGTAGCACTGCACGGCGCCCTAGGTTTCTTTCTTGGCTTCACTTCACCAAATCGAAATCATGTAAATCAGGGGCCTTCAACGTTTTCAGGCCAGCGACCCCCAAAACTGATGGCTACAACATTTATTGTATATTTATGTATACAATTGTGTTTTATGTGTATAAACATACCATGCTATTAATTGTGCATTCAATACTAGGCTATTAAAATAATAGATTTACAAACATACCTCATTAACTGAGAACCAATGTCATACTATCAATCTACAAGCTACTGTATATTCAAAAGAGACAGAATCATATTTTTGGAGCGGTGTGCTAACACAGCTCTGCTATACGTGGCTTTGTGTGTCAGTTCGAACAGGATCTGCACATGCGCGACTTTTACCACACACACACACACGCACGCACGCACGCACGCACGCACGCACGCACGCACGCACGCACGCACACACACACACACACACACACACACACACACACACACACACACAGGTTTGCAAGCCTACCTTGTGGGGACATTACACACACACACACACACACACACACACACACACACACACACACACACACACACACACACACACACACACACACTCAGTCAAGAGATATAGAGCAGCTCTACACAGACGCACACAGTGCAGCCTCTGTGTCGGCAGCACATTCTCTCTCTCTCATATATAAAACAATTTCGGGGTACCCCTGCAGTATTTCCACGGACCCCCTAGGGGTCGCGGAGACGCGGACCCCTGTTGAAGAACCCTGATGTAAATGGTCCTCTCATGCAGATGGTGAGTCTACAGAGAGCATTGTAGGAGCAAAGCTGGAAAACATAGCCTCCCAGCTCAATGTTAAGTGCCTAGTGCAAGGGTCTTCAACAGGGGGTCCGGGACCCCTAGGGGGTCCTCAGAGTTACTACAGGGGGTCCTCCAAATCTTTGTGTGATAGAAAGAAAAAAATATATATATCCTTTTTTAGCCAGATTCTTAACCAGACTCTGAGAACTTTGGCCAAACATAGCAGATCTGCAAGCTCACAACGCCTCACAGCGCGAGGCGTTGTGAGGCGTTGTGAGTGTGTTTGAACCAAGCATGCCCATCCCCCAGATAGAGCTTAGGGAGTCCACGTACCGGTATGGTATCGGGACACCCCACAAGCCCTGAAAACTAAGCTCCAAACAGCCCAAAACAAACTAATTAGGGTCCTGCTTAACCTTCCCTATCAGACTCACCTCACCGCTACTCACCAGTTAAGAGTGGGGTGGCTCAGAGTAGATGACAGAGTACAGCAACTTGCAATGGGGCTGGTGTACAAGATACACTTCACCACTGAGATACCCATGTACCTGGCAAAATACTTTATAAACGTTAAGGACGTCCACAATTACAACACCAGAGGCAGCGCCACAGATCACGTTCAACCCAGAGTCAAGTCAGTCAAAGGGTCAAACTCGTTCTTCTGCTATAGCACCAAAATGTGGAACGCCTTACCGAAGGCCTTAAAGGAGTGTAAATCCCTAGCATCCTTTAAAACTGTCCTGAAAAACCACTTACAGGCAGCAGCCGTTCACAACTAGTAAGAGCAAACCTAGCCCAGCCCTACCCTTGTGGGGCGGCATAGCTCAGGGGTAGAGAAACCGTTATTAGAGCACGAAGGGTTCCCGAAGGGTTCCCAGTTCGAATCTGGGCTCCCCCTGAGTTAATGTCGAAGGGTCCTTGTGCAAGACTCTGAACCCCTCATTGCTCCCGGTGAGCTGGTTGGTGCCTTGCATGGTTTCCTCCGCCACCGGTGTATGAATGTGTGTGTGAATGGGTGAATGTAATGCACAATCTCTGTAAAGCGCTTTGGATAAAAGCGCTATATAAATGCACCATTTACCATTCATTTACCCTTCCCTGACCCTTCTTTGTATTTTACTACTGTATATATCTTTTTGCACTGTTTATTTTCTTTTGACTTTTTTCCCTGACTATATCTACTGCATAGTACTGTGTTCTATCCGTCTGTCATTCAATGTTATATGAGATACTTAAATGGTTTCCTGTGGAAATAAGCCAAGTGCTTTTCTAGGATCTCCTTTTAGTTGACCTTGTACTAGTGAAATGTACTGTCATGAAACTGAAACTTTTTCTATGCAAACTTCTAATAAATTCTCCAATCAATCAATCAATCAATCAATCAATCAATCAATCAATCAATCAATCAATCAATCAGGACAGGATGGGCTGTGTCGGTCCCAACTGGAAGTTTGGAGTACAGGATGGGCCAGGTCCTCAGGCAAGACAATGGTAACCATGGCAACCTGGATATGGAAAGTCTGATAAACTCTGATAAACAAGCCGTGTCCTTGCATGACCCAGAGTCTCCTTCACATGAAATGTCCTCCCTTTTTATTTGAAAACAGACACCTTGTTGTTATGATATCTTTATCCTTTCTAATACTGTTGCTTGTTATTATTAGATCATATTTCATGATCGGTCGTTTCGAGTTTCATCCTGGCACTGTGTATACATTGGTAAAATTATGATAAATAATTCACCTGAAAATATAAATAAATCTTCAATAAACTGCATTCAGTTTTCAACGACCAGCAAGGCACTCACACATTAGACCTACATCAGCATCTTCAGAAGTAACAATTACACACACGCACGCACGCACGCACGCACGCACGCACGCACGCACCAAGGGGTCCTCACAGTTACTACAGGGGGTCCTCCAAATTTTTGTGTGATAGAAAGAAAAAAGAATATCTTTTTAGCCAGTTTCTTAACCAGACTCTGAGAACTTGGGCAAAAATAGCAGGTCTGCAAGCTCACAACACCTCGCAGCGCGATGCTTTGTGAACTTGTAGATCGGCTATTTTCGGCAAAGGTTTGTTGTAGAGGGGAGAAGTATTGACAGTTCAAGTGGTTAAATATCTGAAAACACAAATTGACATGAATCCAAAATACCCTAAAGATTGTGCTGGCAAACAATGACACAATATGGAGTCTTTGACAAGGTTGTGGGGGTCCCTGCTTCATCTCTCTCATAGTTAAGGGGTCCTTGCCCTGTATGCTGTTACAGCCCTGAAAACGTTGAAGACCCCCGGCGTAGTGTGTTTGAACCAAGCCAGATAGAGGTCAGGAGGACAGGATGGGTCGTGTCGGTCCCAACTGGAAACTTGGAGTACAGGATGGGACATGTTCACAGGCAAGACAATGGAAACCATGGCAACCAGGATATGGAAAGTCTGATAAAGTCTGATAAACAAGCCGTGTCCTTGGATTACCCAGAGTTGTGCATGTGAAATGTCCTCCCTGTTGATTTGGAAACAGACACCTTGTTGTTGATATTATGATATCTTTATCCTTTCTAATACTGTTTTGCTTTTTGTTATTATTAGTTCATATTTCATGATCGGTCGTTTCGAGTTTCATCCTGGCGCTGTGTATACATTGGTAAAATTATGGTAAATAACTCAACCTAAAATATAAATAAATTAGTAGGGGAAAAAAATACATTTGTCTCACTCACCGTCTATGCCAAACAGCTCTGTTGAAACATTCCAACTCTGGCCAGTGTTTTTCAAAGTCTCCTGATCATTCAGAGTCTTTCTTCAATAACCTGCATTCAGTTTTATACGTGTGTGTGTGTGTGTGTGTGTGTGTGTGTGTGTGTGTGTGTGTGTGTGTGTGTGTGTGTGTGTGTGTGTGTGTGTGTGTGTGTGTGTGTGTGTGTGTGTTTACATAGAAAAGAACACATGTATGTCATGGCAGTTTTGACTTTACACATTTTTTTTTTCATGAATTTATTATTGGTTTCCTGAAAGTTTGACCAAATCTGCTTGGTCGAAAATATAAATACAGCAATGTCCCTTGGCCATGTAGAAAGTTGTGTCAATCAAATAAGCAACTGCACAGCAATAGTTTTTACGTGTAAACTGCATGTCCCACTGGGTAGAGTCGTAGAGACCCCAGGGCAGACCAAGGACCAGATGGAGGGATTACATCTCCACACTGGCCTGGGAACGCCCCAGGATCCCCCAGGAGGAAGTTGTTAATGTTGCTCTGGAAAGGGACGTTTGGAGCTCTGCTGGAGCTGCTGCCCCTGTGACCCGACTCCGGATAAGCGGTTGAAGATGGATGGATGGATGGATGGATGGATGGATGGATGGATGGATGGATGGATGGATGGATGGATGCATGGCACAGTTGTGTCACTGCCAAGATCAGGAAGAAAGTGCAAGCTATCACCTATTGGTGAGTTTTTTTTTTGTTTTACTGCATAGTACTGTGTTCTATCCGTCTGTCATTCAATGTTATATGAGATGCTTAAGTGGTTTCCTGTGTAAATAGCCAAGTGCTTTCTAGGATCTCCATTTAGTTGACCTTGTACCAGTGAACTGTCCCGTCATGAAACTGTACGTTTTCTATGCAAACTTCTAATAAAGTCTTCAATCAATCAATCAATCAATCAATCAATCAATCAATCAATCAATCAATCAATCAAATAGAATATAGTTTCATAGGAGTGTAACGATATAGTAACTGAATCGAAAAATCGATTTTAATTTGCAATGATCTACTATATCGTTATGCAAAAGCATAAATCGTACCGTTAAACATATCGGTATCGTTTTTCAATGCAGATAATCAGTATTGAATCGTTTTGCAGTGCAAATAATTGATTGTATGGAAACTAGTAAAACTATAGAAACTATAGAAACTAAACTATTTGTGCCTTGCATTTAGAAATTTCAAGAAGGAAAATGAAAAAGAGGGGTTTAATTACTTTTCCATTCCATATAGCTACTCTTGGTCTATCGATAAATGTGTGTAATCTCTGTGTTCATGTCAAGGTGCAGGTTTGTCCATATGTGTTGAAATATAATTTGCTAGAGAATCACAGAGAATCACAGTGTTTACTTATTTATATCGATAATAGATGTTTCCCTTTAAAACATACACCATTGACACGTTTCACACAGATTTAATTTAGTTGCTAAATAGTTACTATATCGATTTTAAATCATTGAATCGTATTGAATCATATCGCCATGAATGAACCAATATCGTCCATGTATCGTATCGTCAACCATGTATCGTGATGCGTATCGTATCGTTGTTAAAATGTATCGTTACACCCCTAGTGTTTTCCATCACCATGGGCTGAGAGCCTGCCATGCAAGATGGAAGCACTTACTCCAGAAGCAGCGCCTTAAGTGGGGTCCCCGAACCCCACTTTGAGAACCCCTGCTCTTAGGAAGACAGCTAACTCCACCTCCCCTAAAAGCCTGCGCCCCGTGAAGGAACCAATCATATGGCTCTCCAAACATGCTGCTCCATGCCTCCATCCAATGAGAAACAGGAATACAACAATATATCTGTCACCCCCCCCCCCCCCCCCCCCTGGTCTGAACATCCAGTAAATAAATACAGGGTGTTGAGAGTGTTCTGTTCACAATCTGGACTTCACCATGAAGGCTGTTCTGTTGCTGCTCCTGTTCTGTCTGGTTGGGGCCGATGACATCCGCTGGGAGGTCAACGATATGTTCCAAAAGATGAATAACAGCATAGCGGGGAGGCTGAGCAACCTGGAAAGACGAGATGCAGGTCAGGACACTTTAGAGCAGTGTTTCTCAAATGGGGATACACGGGGATACTGCAGGGGGTAGGCCTACGTGAGAAAAAACTAGAAAATGGGAATGTGTATTTTAGTATTGTGGTCAATGATACAATATTGACAGACTTTGTGTGAACCTGCTCTTCTGTAAATTGTTAAACCAAATGACATCAATACCTTGACTAGTACAACTGTTATTGAATAGAAAACAATGTTTATTTGCCATTATGCTGTTTTATTTTGAACATATTGGCATTGGAACTGGAACTTTGATGTAATTATTTCTATCAAAAGGCTATATAGTCAGGGGGTACTTGGCTTCAGAAATCAGGGGCTACTGCAGCCAAAAGAAATTGAGATTGTTTTTTTAATTATTATTATTATCATTATTAGATCCTCATTAGCTTACTGTACAGTAACAGCAGCTGGGGTCTTAAAGGGATATTCCACTTTCAAAAAAAACTTTTGGTAATTTTATTGTCTAATAAGGCTTTTATGAACACCCTGAACAGTTTTTAATTTGCTTGATTCAATATTTAGATATTTGATATGAATGTTATCAGGCCCTCCAGTCCCAGTTCCTCTCCACATACACACCCATTGTAACTTCAAATTCAATTTTTAACCATGATAGATTCATTAAAAACACCCATTATTTTTTCTGGTGACTCATACTACCCTCCTAATACGTGAGCAGGCCGTGTTTTTTCAATAACTTTTTTTATTTATTTTTAATAATTATTTTGGAAAATGGAAAAAATCTAATACAATAAAATATTATTAAAAATAAATGAAAAAAGTTATCGAAAAAATAATCTATCATGGTTAAAATGGAGTTTGAAGTTACAATGGGTGTGTATGTGGACTTTTGTGGAGGCCTCCTGCAGGAGGAGGGCCTGGTAACATTTACATCAAATATCTAAATATTGAATGAAGCAAATTAAAAACTGTTCAGGGTGTTCATAAAAGCCTGATTAAACAATAAAATGACCAAAAGTTTTTTTGAAAGTGAAATATCCCTTTAAAAACAGGTCATCATCAACATCAGCTTATTTCACATGAGAGAAGCACTGACTTAGAGATGTTTACCTTTCAAACATGATTGGGCTCATTTTAACATCTGCTCTAGCTTTCTTTTGTGATGCTTTGTTTGTTGCTTGATTCAATATTTAGATATTTAATGATCGTTTGATTAGATGCACCATGTTTTTTTTAATTACTTTTTCATTTGTTTTGTATACGTTTTGAAAAAACAACAAAAAACATTAAAATAAATAAAAAAGTGATTTAAAAAACGGAGGCCACCTCATTACATTCAGTCACCAGAAGCAGGGACGTGTGTTTTCCATGAGTCAAACATTTTCTGTACTTTTACTTCTACTCCATTACATCTCCACTTTACTCCACTTAAATTATTTGAAAACTATAGTTACTAGTTACTTTGTAGATTTATATTATATATACATTATATTAGATACTTATATACAAAAATCACACCCGTGTGAACTGAGCGGTGGTTTACCCACCTCATAGATCATGTGTACCGATTTTTGTGACATTTGAAGAAAATATGTAGGAAAAGGAGCAAAAAGTGTGTTTTGGAGAAAATTCAAGATGGCGGAAAATCTATCCTGGCGCAAATGGGCGTGGCCTATATGGGGAGATGCGTCTTGACCCAAGGAATCCAGGGAAAAAAGAATTTTAATTTTCCGATCTACGGTTCAAGAGTTACGGGGGAAAACGTAAAGTGGGCCGTTATAGCGCCACCATGGGCCGAGTGATGTAATTATTTTTCGATTCATTCTTAAAATCATTATGAATCTCCTCTCCGAGTTTTGAAACTGTAGCTCCTATGGTTTACGAGAGAAAAATACTTGAAAGTGATTTCTTGCATTGTCCCATTATAAGTCAATGGGGACAATTAAGCGTCGTTTTTTGCCGATTACGTCGGCATGGTAAGGCGGATCGGAACGAAAGGTAATAGCACACCATTCCCGGCCGAGCCGCACATTTTGATGTATATATTGCGCGAGTGGCGTAAATGGTGCGGCACTAGTTACGCGCCGAAGTTTAGGCTACATACACGGACGGACGGACGGACGGACGGACGGACGGACGGACGGAGACCCACACACACGGCCACGTATAGGAGCGTTGTGACCACCGCTCAAAAATCACACCCGTGTGAACTGAGCGGTGGTTTACCCACCTCATAGATCATGTGTACCGATTTTTGAGACATTTGAAGAAAATATGTAGGAAAAGGAGCAAAAAGTGTGTTTTGGAGAAAATTCAAGATGGCGGAAAATCTATCCTGGCGCAAATGGGCGTGGCCTATATGGGGAGATGCGTCTTGACCCAAGGAATCCAGGGAAAAAAGAATTTTAATTTTCCGATCTACGGTTCAAGAGTTACGGGGCAAAACGTAAAGTGGGCCGTTATAGCGCCACCATGAGGCCGAGTGATATAATTATTTTTCGATTCATTCTTAAAATCATTATGAATCTCCTCTCCGAGTTTTGAAACTGTAGCTCCTATGGTTTACGAGAGAAAAATACTTGAAAGTGATTTCTTGCATTGTCCCATTATAAGTCAATGGGGACAATTAAGCGTCGTTTTTTGCCGATTACGTCGGCATGGTAAGGCGGATCGGAATGAAAGGTAATAGCACACCATTCCCGGCCGAGCCGCACATTTTGATGTATATATTGCGCGAGTGGCGTAAATGGTGCGGCACTAGTTATGCGCCGAAGTTTAGACTACATACACGGACGGACGGACGGACGGACGGACGGAGACCCACACACACGGCCACGTATAGGAGCGTTGTGACCTCCGCTCAAAAATGACATTAACCACTTCAGCCCTGTATACATTTCGGCCATTAGAAAATAGCCAATCTACAAGTTTTATAGGCCAACCAGAAACAGCAGAAACGCTACCAGTCACATACTACTGGGAACAGGGCACAGCACAGGTCACGCTTTGCGTTTCAAGTCAAAGTAGCTTACACGCCAAAACCCTGATCTACAAGCCCTACGTGGCGTGGCAGGACACGTTGTGGTCTTGGAGATCTATATTTGCTGCGCACTACAGTCACACGACTAATCATAAATGAATCAGGCATCATGATGAGAGGCAAGACACAGCAGCAGAGTATACTACAGTTTAACAGATCCATGGGTAGACATGAAACGTCAAAGTGAGCTCATATCAGGTTGGGGACACACATATTGGAGTGTTTTTTTCCCCCGTTGTGCGATGGTGTTGAGTGGATATCATTAATGTGTTTGTGCGTGCGTGCGTGCGTGCGTGCGTGTGTGAGCAGTGTGCCTTTATATCATCTGGACCTAACTACCCTTCCACTGCCCTTCAGAAATGTCTGCCAAGCTCAGTGCCAGTGAGACCCATGTGGACATCCTCAGAAACGGACTGCGCAGCAGTGACAACCAGGTCCAACTCCTTCAAAACAGACTGAGAGAGAGTGAAGGTAATTAGAATGAATGCAGACAGGA
Organism: Nannobrachium achirus; assembly: GCF_963921795.1. Classification (NCBI taxonomy): domain Eukaryota; kingdom Metazoa; phylum Chordata; class Actinopteri; order Myctophiformes; family Myctophidae; genus Nannobrachium; species Nannobrachium achirus. Next base: position 4,919,410 of record NC_137814.1, read on the forward strand.
GAGGGCAGTGACAAAGACTTATTTTAGTTTGAATTAATTTTAATAAGTGTACAGATACTGTTGTTATTGTAATTCATATTAGTACTGTTTGCACCCCCTGCTGTTGTAACCTCACCTTATGTGCAATTTATAATGTAAGCATTGATCACACTTACAGTAAGCAAGACCAGGAAGATGCTCTAAGGGCGAGAAGTGACCTCGCCATAAATGGCGAGGTCGTGCATATGGACGTGTGCCCACTGCTGGGCATGGGATCAACTGGAAAAAATACAAAAAGAAAATCTGCTTTAAGTAGCATGTGGGGAGTCAAACTAGGGTTTTTTCATGATTCTGAATCCATTGCATTTCATTTGTTTTTCACACAAAAACACTCCTTGGGCTAAAAACGGACCCACAAACAAATGGTTTGTGATGACCTGGAAAAGTTGATATGGCCGTCTCAGACTGGAGCTATACCGGGGTGAGGACAATGCTTATATTATTCAATGCAAATCACACACACACACACGCACGCGCGCATACGCACGCATACCGGTATGTGCCTGTTGTAGCGCCACCAGGAGGCAGATTTTTGTAAAACACATGATTGATCGCGACCGTAGGTCACAGTTTACTATCAGAACCATCAGAGATTGTCCGTATACGTCCGTCTGTTCGTCCGTCCTTCCGGACGTTTACACTTTTGTAAGGTCTATGAGTTTGCCGCTCTGACATCACCGTGACATCATGCTCTGACTTCACTGTGATGTCAGGGGAACCACACTAACATAATCCCATGTCATCAATATTAAGCCCATATCTAATGGGACTTCATATGGGAATGCCCATATATGGAGGCCACATGTGATTTTATTAATGTATGTATTAATGCTAATGTTGTTGTGATTTCAGCTCAGCTGTCCAGCGTAGAAACAAAGCTAACTGCTAGTGTGGAGCTTCTGAAGAGTCAGAACGCAGGTTGTATAAATATTATTTTTTAATACTAAATTGTAGATTTGCAATTCTTTTTAAGACTGTTAAGTGTTCACTCAAAGACACCCCTGAAAGCAAGTAGGCTCCCAAGATACCCACGTTTTAGACTTTCCCCTTCAAGATATTATAAAGGTACAATTTGAAATGTGTTTACTGTAACATGTTTCATAGTTTAACTACAGTATACTATATAGCTGTGTCATTTCAAAACTTCACAGATCCTGCCATTGGCAAGACAGAGATATCCAGTGGATCTGCAGAACATTGAGCTTGTAGATCAGCTATTTTTGCAATTTGTATGACCTTCTCTGACTCTGAAGTTTGAATCTACCATTGAGGGTGGATTCAGCTTTGGGAATGGAGTGGTTTCTTGCCATTTGCGGATTCCTGAAAAACTACGCTCCATTCTCCATAAAAGTTGGAAAGGCAAAACAGGAAAAGAAACATTTGTTTGGGAAAAGAGCAGTTGAAAGGGCACATCTATATGTACATACCGCTATCTCTCTCTCTCTCTCTCCCCAAATGTTTCAGATCGGCCTGTTGTAGCGCCACCAGGAGGCTGCTCTTTTCATAACACATTATTGCTATTAGTTCTACAGATTTTGTCCAAATGTCACGCAAATCGGTACTCAGCATCTCTATAGTTATTTCATATTCCATCCAGATTGCTGGCTAACATTGGTTTCCAACGTTTGCAGGATTTGATTGATTGATTGAAGACTTTATTAGAAGTTTGCATAGGAAAAAGTACAGTTTCATGACGGTACAGTTCACTGGTACAAGGTCTACTGAAAGGAGATGCTAGAAAAGACTAAGCTTATTTCCATAGGAAACCATTGAAGTATCTCATATAACATTGAATGACAGACGGATAGAACACACTACTATGCAGTAGATATAGTCAGGAAAAAAAGGGGAAAACTTAAGGGGTTAGGTGTCTTGCTCATGGACACTTCCTGGAGCTGGAATCGAACCTGGGACCTCCAGAGTCCAAGGCAGGCTCACTCCAGAGTCCAAGGCAGACTCACTAACCATTCAGCTACGGCTGCCCGCCCCAAGTTTTGCAACCTTCAATTGGGACTGAGTATCGACTCAAATGAAGGAGCATGTGATTTTATTGATGTAATGTAGTAATCCTATATAATGTTGTGGTGATTTCAGCTCAGCTGTCCAACGTAGTAGCAAGGCTAACTGCTAGTGTGGAGCAACTAGCGATATTGTACTTTATACTCCACTACAATTATTTGAAAACTATTCAGATACTACAGTAGTTACTTTGTAGATTTAGATTATTACTACAAAACCTACATTAACCACTTCAGCCCTGTATACATTTCGGCCATTATAAAATAGCCGATCATGTCTCACATTGTGGGCTTGTAGATCTGCTGATTTCGTTTTTTGCGACCATAGGTCGCAGTTGACTATAAAAACCGGCAAGCCTGTGAGTATGTCCTTCCTTCAGTAACGTTGTGACATCACCTTTTGTGACATCACCTGTGACAAAATGTTCAGAAGAACCGCCAATCCAACTGATATGCCCATAAAAGGGGACAAGGACTGAGAGACAGTTACTGACACGCACAGACGCATGTCTGGGGTCTCACAGCACATGGTGGGTTTACAGACTCCTAATGGATAGCTACATGTTGTAGAGATGCAATTTATGGCTCTTTGAAATGAGCCAGAGCCATGGCTCTGGCTCACTTAAAAGAGCCGTTCAAAAGACTGGCTCATTTGGCTCTTTTGGCTCATTGCATATTTATATATTTTCGTTGAAACATGAATCCACAAGGTGGCACGGTCTGGCACCACATTCCTCTGCTGACATGTGTGTGTAAATTAAGCTACCTTGACTAATGTTATTCATGCAACACTTTAAAAAAAACAAGCAGGCAACAATGGACTCGCTCCTCCCTAGCGGTGTATATAGCCAGGATTTATCATGGCTAGGCCTGGCACAATGTGAGCTTGTACATCGGCTATTTTAAAATGGCAAACATTTAAATATTTACAGGGACATAATACAGTCATTTGTCATGGAAGTGGACTTCCCAAGCAATATGGAGACATTTTAATTATAGAAATCGCTTAATAATTTTCTAAGCTATGATCAAATCAAACTGTAGTGTCTTAATTTGCTTCCTAGATAGCTGCACATTGCCGCTACGCACCGCGCATCGCGGACCGCGGACCAATGAAAATCTGTTCTGATCATGATGTCATGTGTTAGGTGTTAAGCAAACAGAACAGACCAATCGAACGCCGGTTTGACCATAACGTCATGGACACAGGGGCTCGCGCTTGGTTCACAAGCACGGACCAATGAAAATTTCAACTCATACGAGCTGAATATTACCTTTGATCTGAGATAGTAACCACACTTTCACAGATTGTGGTTATTGTCACAGGTCTCAGGTAACACACAAGCTTAAAAACATAAGCTAAACATAGAAACATAAGCTAAACATAGAAACATAAACCAAACATAGAAACATAAGCTCACATAAGCTTAGAACGCCACATAAGAACGCGTTTAACAAAAAGAAAAAATGCCTTTGATTGGTCTGTGTTATGTTGATGTCATGGACAGTACGGCCTTGATAGACTGTTCAAACTCATAAGAGCTGAATATTACCTTTGATCTGAGATAGTAACTACACCAAAAAAAATAGAAGCTTCGTCTTGGTCTATATTAAAAAATGTGCAGCATACAAAACCTTATATAAACCGACCAGACCTCTAGTCTGACATCATACACTACGTCATGTTGATATCAACACATCTTATCAACACTGAATTTGCACAGGCGTCCTTGCAGGAATTAGTTTGACCGCTCACTTCGTACCGGTGCATTTCTTCCTATGTTCTTAGCTGCTTCCCCTTCCGTTACTGTACTTGCACAGTGTACAGTTGTATGAAACAACATTTCTTTGTAGAACCACCGATCCTCATCTGCTTGTGACTGCAATCTGTTTCTGTTCGCGGATGACTCGGCTCTCCTAGTCTCAGGCAGAGACATATTGCAGGTTGAAAAGACTGTGAACTAAACATGATCTGCACCTGGCTAAATGACAACAGACTCTCAGTTCACCTAGGTAAAACTGATCCTCTTTGGATCTAGTCAGAAACTCAGCAAAGTTGAGAACTTCACAATTAAAGTAGGTCACACTGTGATGACAAGAAAAAACACATCTGCTACATGGGTTGCATCCTGGAGGCTAACCTATCCAGTGAAAAAATTACTACCAAGGTAATCAATAAGGTCAACCAACAAATTTGTTTCTTGCATAAGGTTGCCCCGTTGATCAATATTAAAGACCCTAGGAGGTGCTCTTATTGGGTCCCTCATTGATTACGGAATCCTCATTTGGTATCGTGCCCCAGCTGCCTTAAAGTTAAAGCTCCAAACAGCCAAGAACAAACTGATTAGGGTCGTGCTTGGTCTTCCTCCTGACAGACCCACCTTACCGATCATCACCACGAAAGCGTGGGGTGGCTCAAAGTAGCTGACAGAGTACAGCATCTTGCAATGGACCTGGTGTACAAGATACACTACACCTACTACTCCAAGATACCCATGTACCTGACAAACTACTTCTTAAAGGTTAAGGATGTCCACGATCACAACACCAGAGGCAGCTCCACTAATCATGTTCAACCTAGATTTAACACTAAAAAAGGCTCTAATTCGTTCTGCAGCTATACAACCAACATGTGGAACGCCCTACCGCAGGCCTTAAAGGAGAGCAAATCCTTAGCCTCCTTCAAAATTGGTATGAAAAGTCACCTTCAGGTGGCTGCTACTCGAGATTGTAAATAGAATACTTTTGTAATTGATGTTATCCTAGGTAAAGTACTATTGTAAAATGTCTTTACCTTGCCTACACTATGGGACCACTGGCTACACAGTTCAGTTATATACCCCTACACCAGTATGCTGATTAGAGCATAAGGACCAGACCATTTAGCATTTGAAGCTGTTTATTGTAGACAGATGAGAATGAAGTTGAAGATGATAATGATGATTTTGACTGCATAGAAAAGAAAAGAAAACAACAACAATCAGTAACTCAAATAAACAAACAAAGGCATACATAAACCAATGTAAAGAAACTTAACAAATACATCAAGGAAAACGATATCTAAAGAACTGAAAAGAAACACAAACTTACTATAATGCATCATATCAAACTCCCAGCCGGGTCCCATAGTGTGGCTTGAGGCAAATGCCTGAGCCTATATGGGCTCACTACAGGTGAGCAGCCTGGTACCAATCACTTGGGCCACACCCACTGCTAAGTGAAACATGATCAACCAAGTAAGAGGGTTTTTTACAACTATGTTCTATCCGTCTGTCTTTCAATGTAATATGAGATAAATAAAGTGGTTCCTGTGCAAATAAGCCATAAAGCTTACTAGGAAATCCTTTTAGTTGACCTTGTACCAGTGATTTGTGCTGTCATGAAACTGTACTTTTTTCTATTGCAAACTACTAATAAACTCTTCAATCTTCAATCAATCAATAGCAAGAGACATGACAAAAGACTGAAAGATAAATATTTTTACTACTGAAGCAGAACTCTAATTTTCTCTGTTATATTTTCCAGAAATGTCTGCCAAGCTCAGTGCCAGTGAGACCCAGGTGGAAATCCTCAAAGACAGACTGAGCAGCAGCGACAACCAGGTCCAACTCCTAGAAAACAGACTGAAAGACATTGAAGGTAAATCATTTCAGAATAGATACTGTATTTATTTATCAGACACTTACAGTAATCCAGGTAAACACATCAAATGCTGAGCCTCGGTATCACAGGTAAACCAGGAAGCTACTGTAGCTTCTGTCTAAGCAATATAATATCAAACAAATAATAATCTGTACTTTGAAACCATAGGATGCCTGTGTAACCAAATGGAAATAAGGCTTACTAAATACATACAACTCTACTGACAACGCCAGTTGGATTTTCACCAACGCCGTTTAAGGCTTTTACTTTAAAAAGGAGGTTCTTTTCAGAGCTTAAAAACTGGGTTGGAGTGCTCAGTGAAGACAGCAGTTAGCAAAAGTTGACATTTTATTCACAATTAACTTTCGAATACAAATTATGCCACATAATAAGGCTGTTGTTGTGTATTTTGAGGCAAATTAGACTGAAAATGAGAGTGTGAATCCATGTATATTTCTAAGTCTTTCTGGAGAAGAAGTGGTCAGAGAGACAGTCAAAAAGAGGTTCTTCCGTAGATTTATTTCAAAGATGGGTTCCCAGTGTGGAGCTCCCTCTCAGGCAGCCTGTCGGCCTGCCCAAGTTGCCCATAATGACAGCATTTTACAACACACATTTATACTCAGTACATGCATACATAAACAGGGTGGGTCAGTCTGGTCACCAGTTGCTCACTGGAGGTGTCGGTTCCTCTCAGACTGCCTAAATAGATAAAATCAACATAGTCCATTGTCTTAAGAAGGCCTTGCATAGTAAGTAGGTTTACCAAACAGAAGGCACTGTTTAACAAAGAGGTGTTAATCTCAGCATCTCTCTAGCAGAAGACCAATGAATATCACTTGGGTTCTCGTAGACATACTGTCTCCATAGTATAGAGAGTGACAATATAGGCCTACCAAGAAATATTGGATTATTAATATTGCCAGATTCACTTCATATCCCCCTCTTCGAAACATGAACAACATGTTTCGAAACCAACAAAATAACTGCATAATGATAGGTTACAGTTCTACATACATTGTGTCACAAGTGATTTACATCATTTCATCCATTTTACATTCAATCAATGTTCAGAATTTTCTCTCTCTTCTTAAACTCTCGGTCAAAATGTTAACATAAAATAAAACAAACTTCTCGATTCCAAAACCCAAAGATACTTCTAATAATATTCCCACATTTAATACCAAAATCCAAAGAGAAAATTAAAATCCTTCATCAACACTGAAATATCACACATTGGAATGAAACTTTGTTGTTAATACATAGGATACACACTTAAACAAATACAATTGTTGATAAAATAGCCTTCTTTCACTTCCTAATCCTAAAACAATAATTCACAAATCAGTCAACTTGAATTTGTTCTTGGCATGCTTATGTTATGTTTTTTTATCATAACAATACCAACTGGCTCATCTTGTTTGCCCTGAAATTATGAAAAAAAGCTTTCTTCAGCTTTCTATCCGCCCAAACCCCAATTTCGGATATATGAGATAAAATATCTGTTTGTTACTTTAAAAACTCTGTGTCCCAAGATAAAAGCCCGCATCCACGCTGTCGTCTTTATTCACGCACCAGGCTGCCCGTCAGTCAATTATTGGTTGGAATACCAGAGTCTAATCCATAAGAAACTAATAATCGTCACAATCATGGCAAATATACCTCAGTTGACACAGTCGTTCAAATTACATAATTTAGTTACATAATCAAACATTCCTCTTATGTCAACATTCCCCTAATTAGTCATCATGATAATTTGTTTAGCTAAAAATCAACAACACATAAAACTTCAACAAATGAAATGTTGAATAAACACACATTTAAACTGATTAACCTTTGAATTCTTCTTCATTATGATGCTTCTGGTATCCTCTGGCAAAAGTCAACGTTTCTCACCTAGCAGTGGTGAGTAGGCCCACTGTCCTCTGTAAACTGCAAGCAGGTCCATGGGTGAACCCCTCTTGATACTGTAGCTGTCCGATTGTCCTCGAAAAGTTTTTACTGTAGTCTGATCTCTTCTCCCCTCATGCGGTGGACCAGAAATGGTTCGCCGCATCGATTTCCCCCTTTTTCGTCACAGCGGTGTTGCCGTGAGGTATAAACGTAGTCATCACAGGAGTTGAATGCTGCGAGGTCGAATCCTTGTAGATGTGTTGAAAAGCAGCTGTTGCTGATCTTCATGTCTCCGATGTGCGGGCCTGCTTCAGAAGCCGCTCCGTCGCCGCACCGGCCTTCTCCGTCGCCGTCTCTGCCGCCCTGGTAGTCCGCGGCGTCCCGTTGACCAGTAGGAAGACAGGTCTCTGGTTCTCGGTCTGCTCCAGTCGTCATCTCAGTTGTCGTGGTGGCCCCTCTTGGTAGCGACCCAAAAAGAAGTCATCTCAAGGCAAAAAAGTGGAAAAAAAAGAAAGAAAAATACACAGACTTCGCACTCATGGAACCAAGGTTTTCCCACCTGGAGTTCTTCTGCCTGGAGTGGACATCATCCACACCAACACAACCGGAGTTTCGGGCACCAATATGTTGTGTATTTTGAGGCAAATTAGACTGAAAATGAGAGTGTGAATCCATGTATATTTCTAAGTCTTTCTGGAGAAGAAGTGGTCAGAGAGACAGTCAAAAAGAGGTTCTTCCGTAGATTTATTTCAAAGATGGGTTCCCAGTGTGGAGCTCCCTCTCAGGCAGCCTGTCGGCCTGCCCAAGTTGCCCATAATGACAGCATTTTACAACACACATTTATACTCAGTACATGCATACATAAACAGGGTGGGTCAGTCTGGTCACCAGTTGCTCACTGGAGGTGTCGGTTCCTCTCAGACTGCCTAAATAGATAAAATCAACATAGTCCATTGTCTTAAGAAGGCCTTGCATAGTAAGTAGGTTTACCAAACAGAAGGCACTGTTTAACAAAGAGGTGTTAATCTCAGCATCTCTCTAGCAGAAGACCAATGAATATCACTTGGGTTCTCGTAGACATACTGTCTCCATAGTATAGAGAGTGACAATATAGGCCTACCAAGAAATATTGGATTATTAATATTGCCAGATTCACTTCACTGTCCTCAACGCTATAGAACACATTTCTTCATGCATCATGAGTAGGTGAGGCACACCACATCAAAAAGGAACAACTCAAGTAGGTTAGTTTCACTGCAACAAAGAACACACAATTAGTTGGACTACTCTTAATGTCTATAGACATGGTCACACAGTGAAGGAGCTCAAGCCCAATATTATATGTACAGTGGGTTGAAACATTACAAAATAAAACCAAAGCGTAACGTTACGTGCACGTAATAAAACAACATAATTCTTACCAGGTGAGCAGAGTGAAGTGCACCATAAAGCAGAAACCTGCCTCACACAGGAGTGTTAACTCCTGTGTGTAGTGCACATAAATGTGCAACATTATTTACTGACTCTAAAATCTCATAGCCTTAAAGGAAAATTCCAGAATAAAACATAATACCACTTAATCAGCCTTTTATCACGTCTGTACATACCTGGTATGATGGATTTTTATCATAGTCCTTCCAGTTTTTACTTCTCCTGGACTCCTCAGATCTCTCTCCCACAGCCAAAACGGCGGTCAATTGAGGTCCTCCAAAAGCGCTAATTTTCACTGCTCCAAAGTCACTTTTTCCATCATAAATCTTTTATTTATAGTTAAGGTAATTCTATTACCTTATTTATTTTTATTTTCCTCAATACATTTCTTCGATTTTATTTATTATTTATTAATGGAATTACTTACAAAATAACTTTGACATGTATTATTATTTGTAAACAATGTAGGCTACAATATAAACACAAAATAATCGTATTTTCCTCAAGACATTCTGCAATGCCTCACCAAATAAACTTTAGGTAAAAATTACCTCATGACCACAGAAATGTGTCTTTTTATTTTTCTTCTCAGTCATATTACTAGATTCTAGCGATCAACAGACTAACTAGATTATATTCTTCTGCTTAATATTTTTTATATATATACCACGATGCCTTGTTGTGTACATACTGGCTGTAATAACTCCAGGAGAAAGCTTTCATTTGCGCTAAAGAAAAAGCTAAACGGGACGCGGTAATCACGCGAGACGCGAGACTTCATTCTTCTTCTCTTGAGGAGTTGAGGTAAATATTGATCCGTTTCAGGAAATGCATGCTGTTTGGGCATTAACTGCGGACTATATCGTCTCTAGGAACTATAAATAAAAGATTTATGATGGAAAAAGTGACTTTGGAGCGGTGAAAATTAGCGCTTTTGGAGGACCTCAATTGTCGTCCAGGGTGTTTTAGGGAAGGGAGAAGAGTCTGGGACGTGTGGAGCGTCGTCCAGGGTGTTTTAGGGAAGGGAGAAGAGTCTGGGACGTGTGGAGCGTCGTCCAGGGTGTTTTAGGGAAGGGAGAAGAGTCTGGGACGTGTGGAGCGTCGTCTAGGGTGTTTTAGGGAAGGGAGAAGAGTCTGGGACGTGTGGAGCGTCGTCCAGGGTGTTTTAGAGAAGGGAGAAGAGTCTGGGACGTGTGGAGCGTCGTCCAGGGTGTTTTAGGGAAGGGAGAAGAGTCTGGGACGTGTGGAGCGTCGTCCAGGGTGTTTTAGAGAAGGGAGAAGAGTCTGGGACGTGTGGAGCATCGTCCAGGGTGTTTTAGGGAAGGGAGAAGAGTCTGGGACGTGTGGAGCATCGTCCAGGGTGTTTTAGGGAAGGGAGAAGAGTCTAGGACGTGCGCCACCAGCAGGTCGACTTTTGCAACACACATTTTTGGAACAAAATGCCTCAAATCATGAATGCAATATTATAGCGCAACCAGTGTTGGGGAAGTTAAAGTTACATGTAACTGAGTTATGTAACAAAATTACATTTTGATGTACCTTGCTGGTAACTGAGTTACATTCATAATTCTGTAACTCGTCAAGTAACTCAGATACTTTTTGGGTCATTTTTGGCTCATGTTACAAGTTACAAGAAGTTACAAGCAAAGTTATAATTTTACATTTAAGCTTTGTTAAGATTGACGATCAAATGTCCTCAACAGATCATACTTTTCTTATTTTTTCAACTTTATTTTAGGAACACAGATGTTTACTAAAGAAAATTTCAACCTTTTTGAAATAAAACATAAAACTCAGTTGAGAGGCATATTTCTGCTGGCATGTTTTTGTAGGATATTATATTTTGTTTCATGAACACCAAATGTACATTCTCAATTTAACGCTGAAAAAAAAAGTAACTCAAGTTACTCAAGTTACTTTTTCTATGTAACTTGAAACTTTATAAGTTACATTTCTCCAGGGGTATAACTTTAACTTGATCAAGTTACTGCCATGGTGAGTTGCCATAGTACCTAAGCCATAGTACAAGTTACGCTTTCAAAGTAACTTCCCCAACACTGAGCGCAACCAGGACCTACAAAATCCCGACCTACTTTAGCAGGGCACAATAACATACCTGACCATGCAGACCTGTACCATTTACCTGTGCTCGTTTTCTCTGTTATATTTTTCAGAAATGGCTGCCAACCTCACTGCCAGCGAGACCCAGGTCCAACTCCTGGAAAACAGACTGAAAGACATTGAAGGTAATTATAACACAATGATATTCAGTGGATGCAGACAGGAGAGGACAGTGATGGAAAAATGACTTAATTTAGTTTTAATTAATTTTAATAATTTGAAATGAATGCCAATAAATTGAGGATATATACTGTGTTGATATTGTAATGTACTGTATGCATTTATCAGACACTTACAGTAAGCAAGGTAAACACATCAAATACAGAGAGACAACTGGTTAAGTGCCAATCCAGGCCGTGGTGTGCTGATCCCGAAAAAAAGTTAGGGATTTTCGATTCAATCGTGCCCTTCTGCATGTGTAGTGATACGCGGAAGCGGGGATTGAACCCGAGACTCCCACTCGCCAGTCCAACGCACAACCAGTCGTGCTAATAGGGCTGAGCCCGATTAGCAGGGCTGTTGTCGCTGGTTCATGGCTGGGTGCTACATTCACCCCCCTGGTCTTTTGGAGCGCGCCCTCGCGCTTCACACTTCACGCCGCGGACCGCCTCACACAACGTGGCACTGTTCCCTCACGCGAGGACATCACGCTCCTCACCCTGCCGACAACGCCAGATGTAGTGATACGGGGAAGCAGGGATTGAACCCGGGACTCCCACTCGCCAGTCCAACGCACAACCAGTCGTGCTAATAGGGCTGGGCCCGATTAGCAGGGCTGTTGTCGCTGGTTCATGGCTGGGTGCTACATATGTAAAAGAAAACAATTTGGTGAACATCCAGGGATTAGTGAATTTCCACAACATGGAGTGCAGTGAATGGGAAAACAGTGGCACACTACGTTTGGATAATTACAAAAAATAATTAGGAACTAAAAGTGTATCAAACAATGTTTGATCTGTGATCTGTGCTTTGAAACTATAGAAACTATTGGGTTTAACAAACTGTTAATAACCTCACCTCATGTACAATTTACAATGTAACATTTATCAGAGGATTTTTATCCAGAGCGACTTAAGCCGGCCCTACACTAACCGATAATCGGGCCATTTAATTACCCTCCCGACAATCGGACTGAAACGGGCCCGACTATCAGGCATGAATGTCGTCTAGCGTGAGGTCTCACAGATCCACTCGGAGCCCAGCCGAGTGGCTCGGAGGACGATCGGGGCCAGCCCGACTCTTTTCAAACATGTTTGATATTTTTCTGGGATCCCGTCTGGAACAGCAGCGGGTGACCGAGAGAAAGACAGCTGCAGCTGATCGACAGATCTCTCTCTCTTTTTCTCTCTCCATCTATCCCTCCCTCCCTCACTCTCTCTCACTCACACACACACATACATGCACACGCGCGCGCACGCAGACACTTTTCATACCGTCCACATCCATCCGCCCAGGTTGTATCATGATTGCTTGCGATGGGAATTAAAACTCAATGGTAGCGAGTTTGTTTTATATCAGCAGAAATAGTCACTACCAGTCACAGACTGGAGTGGGAACAGCACACGAGTGACACGACACATCTGGCTTTGCTCTTGCAAGTACACGCCCACTGCCTGATCTACAAACCCTACAACGTGGCGCGGAGGGACACAGTTTGATCTTGGAAATCTAATGTTCTGTGCGCCACACAGTCATACGACTAATCATAAATCAGGCACCATGAGAAGCAGACAGCACGCAGCACTCGAAGTTTAGCAGTGATAGAGAGAGGGTAAAAGTCAGAGAGTTGAACAGAGGCATGGATGGACATGAAACGTGTGAAAGTAAACTCATATTATCATCAAAATGGGACACAAATTCCTTATTGAAGCGTTTTTTTTTCTCCATTGCACGAAGCGATGGTGTGTTGTGTGGATAACGTTAATGTGTTTTTGTGTGCATGTGCGGTGTGCGTGCATGCATGTGTGTGTTGCTGTTGCAAGGCGAAGAACAGCCCCCGTGACATTTTGTATTCATTATATTATGTATTATTGCTTTGTTCAGGCCCGACTCAATCTGAATAGAATCCTGTAGCGTGCGGAGCGCCCGACTGTTCAAAACGGCTAGTGTGAGCCCGTTTAGATTATCTGGTCAGAGAATCTGAAAAAATGATCCTGTAGTGTTTAATGCTACCCGATTCAATCGTGCCCGACTATCTGCTAATGTATGGCCAGCCTTACAGTAAGCAGGGTAAACACAAGGTAATACATCACATGCATAGAGACAGTGTGGTGCCTCAGTAAAGGATCTCAGGTAAACAACATCTGTCTAAAGTAAACAATACAATATCAGAATATATACTGTTTATAGCCTATAATCTGTACATTGAACATGTGGAAAATTTCCCAGGAAGAGTCTAGGACCTGTGGAGTGTTGTCAGGGTGTTTTAGGGAAGGGAGAAGAGTCTGGGACGCGTGGAGCGTTGTCCAGGGTGTTTTAGGGAAGGGAGAAGAGTCTGGGACGCGTGGAGCTTTGTCCAGGGTGTTTTAGGGAAGGGAGAAGAGTCTGGGACGCGTGGAGCGTCGTCCAGGGTGTTTTAGGGAAGGGAGAAGCTTAGAGTCTAGGATGTGTGGAGCGTTGTCCAGGGTGTTTTAGGGAAGGGAGAAGAGTCTGGGACGTGAGGAGCGTTGTCCAGGGTGTTTTGGGAAGGGAGAAGAGTCTAGGATGTCTGGAGCGTTGTCCAGGGTGTTTTAGGGAAGGGAGAAGAGTCTAGGACACGTGGAGCGTTGTCCAGGGTGTTTTAGGGAAGGGAGAAGAATCTTGTTGTCCAGGGTGTTTTAGGGAAGGGAGAAGAATCTTGTTGTCCAGGGTGTTTTAGGGAAGGGAGAAGAGTCTTGTTGTCCAGGGTGTTTTAGGGAAGAGAGAAGAGTCTTGTTGTCCAGGGTGTTTTAGGGAAGGGAGAAGAGTCTTGTTGTCCAGGGTGTTTTAGGGAAGAGAGAAGAGTCTTGTTGTCCAGGGTGTTTTAGGGAAGGGAGAAGAATCTTGTTGTCCAGGGTGTTTTAGGGAAGAGAGAAGAGTATTGTTGTCCAGGGTGTTTTAGGGAAGGGAGAAGAGTCTGGGACGTACGTGTGGAGCGTCGTCCAGGGTGTTTTAGGGAAGGGAGAAGAGTCTGGGACGTGTGGAGCGTCGTCCAGGGTGTTTTAGGGAAGGGAGAAGAGTCTTGTTGTCCAGGGTGTTTTAGGGAAGGGAGAAGAGTCTTGTTGTCCAGGGTGTTTTAGGGAAGGGAGAAGAGTCTTGTTGTCCAGGGTGTTTTATGGAGGGGAGAAGAGTCTAGGCTTTTGTTGCACTGTATTGTCCAGTTGTTTGAGCATTGAATGTTTAATGGATTACAATGGAAACAAGCTTTCGGCTTTTTGTGTATCATTCATTTGGTGTGTTTAGTCAGGGGATAATATTACAATGGGAATACATTCTTTACCAATACATTTCTTCACCAATGAGTTTGTAAAGGTGTCTAGTACAGGGGTTACCAAACTTTTTTGGCTTAGGGCACCCCTATACATTTTTTTCCTCCGAGGCACCCCTACATTATATTCATAATTTTCACTCCTAGCTTTGTGTTTAATTGAGTAAATCAGAATTGCGTTGTACAGTCAAATTAATTCACCTCCATATAAGGGGAAACAATAGCATTAGATAATAGCCATTTTGGTTAGAACTGAATTTTTGACAGCTGCTTAAAGTTTAAGATATGCTTTAAAGGAGTAGTAGTGATTTGTCGGTCATGAATGACCCGTTCAAATGAACGGATCTTTATGGTGAACGAGATCGAACGGGTCACCATCCGGAAAAGACCCGTTCAACCGTTCACGGCGTTCAGTTGGAAATGCGACGAGAGAGAGAGACGGTTCATTCAACTTATCTCACAAGAGAAGACCGACCCGACCGACCGTTCCGTCCCTCCTTTCCACCGTTCCTCTTTCCTTATTGAACACTCTAGTGGGCTGGAGGCGGGCTCTCCCTCAGAGAAGCAGGACTGTGTGTGCGTGGGGGTGTGGAACAGAAATCAGGGACAACAGTTACGGAGCAGCAGAGTGCCTCCAACCGCGAGAAGAGTTGTGACTGATGATTGATTGACCGAGACTGACTGACTGCCTGCGAGTGAAAAGGGTGTTATCGTTCATTCTTTGAACTGGATGTTCTAATTACTAGCCTACCCTACGAGACTGCAGACTGACTGACTGACTGACTGACTGACTACTGTATTAAGTTTGCAAAAAAAGCGGTACAGTTCTATACAAAAGAATGCTAGAAGATAAGCCATAGAAAACACTATGGCATTAATAGCCTATAGTAACACATCTCATCTCATACAATGGACCATCGAGCCAGTGTCATGTTAATTCATGAAGTGTGAACGTAATGCTAATGGTAAGGGATAATCGTTCATTCTCTGAACGGGTGAAATGTTAATTTGCACTTTTGAGTGATGTTGGCCGTTTTATAATGATAGAGCGTGCGGCGACGGTGTGAATGTTTTTGATTGATATGCCATATCTGTGCGTGCGTCACGTTCACAATAGGCAGCAGGCAGGCCAGGCATGCAGCAGAGTCTGTCATCTGACCGAAACAGTCAGGCAGAGAGGAAAGAGGTGTGTTTTTGACTGCTTGTGCTTGACTGACTGACTGAACGCGACTGATTATCGGTCACGGCTCTGAACGAGAATGATGTGACGACCGGCTCGGGGTAAATTTATTGTTATCACATTTTTGTCTTAGGAATGCGACAAAAAACTAAAAATATTATTGAACTCTAGTCTCCATGGCATGAGTAATCAATAGAAAAAAAGTCATTTTGGGGGTGAACTACTCCTAGCATGTGAGGGGTCAAACTATGTTTTTTTCATGATTCTGAATCCATTGCATTTCATTTGTTTTGCAAGAAAAACACTCCTTGCGCTAAAAACGGGCCCAGAATTCTTTTTTTTTTTTTTTTTTAGATGTCGTGATCCGATAAAGCGATCGGGGATCGGGTCCGATTTCGTTGTTTTCAAAAGATCAGAGATCGGGGGAAAAATCTGGGATTTCTATTTATTTTTTAACAATTTAATTTACATTACAAAACAAACATAACCCGTTCGTCAATTGCGCAGAACCATAGAGTTATGGAGCAAACGTTTTTTTTTTTTTTTTTAAATAAGGGTACCCCTGGAGAAAAATAGTTGAGTGTCATATTTCTAATTTTAGTCCAAGGGAGGGTCAGCAATTTTTATTTTCGAGTCCAAGGGGAGGGTCATACCAGTTTTTATTAATAACATAGTCTGTTTTTATCTGCAGACTAGAAGCAGTGCTCTTCTGAGCACAGGTCTCCACCAGGTCAGGAAGGTTATTGTGGCTTCCTGGTGGCGTTATAGGCCATTGTGAAAATTGGGCGAGGTCTTCTTCAGCCTTTCATGGCATGATTTTGTTCCAAAAAACTGTTTGGCAAAAGTCGACCTGATGGTGGTGTAGCACCTGTGAGGATTATGCTTGACTGTTTGTTAATACTCACTTATATACATATACACATATTGAAATGGCATCATACCTACCTGTTTATTCCTACCTGAAAAGTTAATGGTGATTGTTCTATCTGTAAAAGAAAGACATTAATATTATTTGTGTTCACACAGTATTTAATGTACTTATTGAGAGTAAGCTATTTACATTTATTGTAGCAACCACACGCCAGTAGATGGCAGTAGGTGACAGCAGTAGTTGTGAGAGGTAATGCATTGTAGGGGCAGACCAGTTCTCTGGAGGGAATTGTAGGAGAGGACATGTTTTTTTTTTTTTTTACCTGTCTCCTGCTGTGAGTGAAAATAAAATGTTTTGAACTGTTTTATACACCAAGATCGTGTTTGGAGTGTAATAGTGGCACTATAACAGGCCAATGTCAAAAGGGTGGCATTTGTTCCTTGACCTAGTGGGAATGTATGTGCAAAGTTTCACGGAAAGCTGCATTCATGATTTGAGGCATTTTGTTCAAAACTGACGAATCCTGGCATCTTTGGAAGGCAATGTTAGCCAATCAGGATGGAATATGAAATATCAGACAGATCTGTCTTGATCACATGACAATAGAGATACTGTGTACAGATTTGTGTGATTTTTGGATAAAATCTGAAGGAGTAATATCCAAAAATGTGTTTTACATAAGTCGGCCTCCTGGTGGTGCTATAAAAGGCAGTTGTGAAAAATGCAGGGCAAAGGTTTTTCCTTGGCCTCTAGTTCGCATACCTCTAGTTCGCTGTTTTGGCTTCTATAGGGACCAAACTATCAGAAAATGATGGGGGTTCAATTTTCAGACCCCTCCCTCATTTCCTGGAGGTGGGTCACTTCAGTTTTGGCCCTATTCAGCTATCTTGCTGGAGTTTTCTGCAAAAAAAAAAAATGATTTGTTTGCTCTTTTGGCTTATAGGGACCAAACTATCAGAAAATGATGGGGGTCAAATTTTCAGACCCCTCCCAATCTCTCATAGGATTGTTTTGCTAAAATATATTTTTTCTTTTGTTGTTTTGGCTTCTATAGGGACCAAACTATCACAAAATGACAGGGTTCCAATTTTCAGACCCCATATCCTGGGGGGAGTACTTTACAGTACTTTATACACAACTTCACAGTATATTCTGAGGAACAGTTCAAGTGAGGAGGATGGGGTAGCATTTATACTTCTGACCTGTTATTATTCTAGTCAAATACAGGATCTATTCATGATCACTGTTATCTATGTCCTCCCTTAAGGCTCATTCCCACTGGACCAGATAAACAGATACAAAAATATATTTCTCCATTCAAGTGGATGGTAAGATACAGATAAAAGAAAATATCTGTCACAGATATTTTTTTTATACTTTTGGCAAAGTCTCCAGTCCAGTGCCATAGCACTTGCAGAGACGACTGTCCCTTGCAACCTGCTTTGCACACACAATGTGATGAGCTCAAGTATTGCCTCCTGAGGAAATGGGGGGAGGGGTATGAAAATTTGAACCCTGTAATTTTCTGATAGTTTGGTCCCCATAGAAGCCTAAACAGCAAAACAATTTTTAGCAAAAAATAAAATCATATGGGAAATTGGAATGCATAGCTGAATAGGGCCAAAACTGTGACCCGCCCCCAGGAAATGAGGGCGGGGTCTGAAAATTTCAACCCCGTATTTTCTGATAGTTTGTTCCCTATGGAAGCCAAAACAGCAAACAAAACTATTTTTGCAAAAAGAAAACCTATTGGAAATTGGGAATGCATAGCTGAATAGGGCCAAAACTGAAGTGACCCGCCCCAGGAAATGAGGGAGGGGTCTGAAAATGTGACCCCCATAATTTTCTGATAGTTTGGTCCCTATAGAAGCCAAAACAGCAAACAAAACAATATTAGCAAAAAATACTATGGGAAATTGGGAATACATAGCCGAATAGGGCCAAAACTGAAGTGACCCGCCCCCAGGAAATGAGGGAGGGGTCGGAAAATTTGACCCCCGTCATTTTCTGATAGTTTGGACCCTATAGAACCAAAATCTGCAGAAAAATCAATTTTGGCACAAAAATCTACGGGAGCTGTATTTTGGACATAGCATACCACACTAAGTGTGTGTGCATAGTTTGGCTGAGACCGGGCCAACAGACGCACGTACGCACACGGACGGACAGGAGCGAAAACTCCCCATGCCTTCGGCCTGGTGGAGACAATAAAATAAAATAACAATTATTAAAGAATATACTTATTGTCACATTTTACACAACATGTTGTGACACCCCTAGGGAGCGTTCATCTTTTTTCTTTTATCTCTTGGGGAGGGTCATTGAATTCTTTTTACAGTCATGGGGAGGGTCAGCATTTTATATCAGGCACATACATTTTCTCCAGGGGTTCCCCTCTTTAAAAAAAAACGACCTGTCCCTTAGGTCCGACTCTGAACTGCATGTATAATACATTTCCATGTCTCTGTCAGCTCAGCTGTGAGCTTTGTGCAGGCCAGGGCAGGCACAATCCTCTCTCTCTCTCTCTCTCTCTCTCTCTCTCTCTCTCTCTCTCTCTCTCTCTCTCTCTCTGTCTCTCTCTCTGTTTGTGTGTGTGTGTGTGTGTGTGTGTGTGTGTGTGTGTGTGTGTGTGTGTGTGTGTGTGTGTGTGTGTGTGTGTGTGTGTGTGTGTGTGTGTGTGTGTGTTAATACAGTTGATTTGTTTAATAGTATAATATAAGTTTTATAACAAATGTTGTGTTAATGCTCCTGTGTTGACAGACAAACCAAAGGTGGCCTTCTCTGCTGGTCTGGGTGTAGGAGTATTTGGACCATATGATTCTACAACCACTCTGGTCTACTCCAGAGTTCACACTAACATCGGCAACGCATACAATCCATCTACAGGTAAGAGGGATTACCAGGTTAATTCACTTACACAATCAATTAACACTCATCAACTAATTATTACACGATTTACATACTGTATCTATCAGACACATTGAAATGTGGACTACTGTCCAGCTGTGTGTCCAGTGAAACTCATCTGCTACTAATAGAGCAGAATAGGACAGTAATGCAAGTTCCAACACACTGAGAATACATCATACAGTAACATGTCTATCTATGCTAAGAATGACATTGTGGTTGAAACCATCATCTTCTTGTCCACAATTATGGTAGGACAATTATTCACATACCTGTACTAATAGAGTGTGTGTGTGTGTGTGTGTGTGTGTGTGTGTGTGTGTGTGTGTGTGTGTGTGTGTGTGTGTGCGTGTGCGTGTGCGTGTGTGCATGCATGCGTGTACATGTTCTCTCATATAGGCGTCTTCTCATCACCAGTCAAAGGAGTCTATTTCTTCAGGTTTACTGCCGCTCACGGTACAAAATTACAGGTAGTGTGCATCAAGCTGTATAAGAATGGACAGCAACTCATGTATAATTGTGGATACCAAAGTCATCCTACTAATCATTATGAATATGTATCTAATGGCATTGTGGTGGAGCTGGAGAGAGGAGACACAGTTGACATGCGTTTACCTGGTAGTGGGATCGTGGATGGTACTCGTAGAACACGCACACTCTATGACACTACCGACAATCAGAACATATTCTCTGGGTTTCTGCTCTACACTCTGTAAGGATAAACTCTAGCAAATACTCAAGTATTCAAAAGTACAAATTTAATTACAAAGTGCATTTTGATATCATTGCATTGTTCTGTTGAAATTCAGAACATTTCTCAAAAAGTAAAATTATAATGATAAAAAATCTGAAATGTTCAAAAATGAATGTGTGGATGTGAAAATAGCAGATCAACACTTGTGAGGATGAAGATCGGCTATTTTCACTATATTTGAATGTATTTAAAAATTTGGGTCCCTAGAGTCTCTTCCTAGAAATATCAAAAGTACAATATTTCTATTGGAAATGTAGAGGAGAGAAAATGTGCTCACTAAAATAATGGTAAATAAAATAATAATAATAATAATAATTAAATACTGCAAAATGATGACTGTGATTTTCTGCTATGTAACAGTGGTTCTCAAAGTGGGGTCCAGGGACCCCAAGGGGTCCTCGAGGGGGTCCCCAGCAATATGAGTTAATATTGCATAAAAAAATTGTTTAATCACTTCAACCGTACACACATCGGCTATCTGAAAATAGCTGATCTACAAGCTCACAACATGTAGCGATTTGATTCATTGTGAGCTCATAGATCTGCTTTAAAAATAAAAACGATTTGGGGAAATTTTGTAAACATTTTAACAACACAAGTCTTGGATGGGGGTCCACGGCCAAACAGCCTCATTTGGGGGTCCACAGGGGTCCAAGGCCAAACAGCCTCATTTGGGGGTCCACGGGGGTCCAAACAGCCTCATCTGGGGGTCCACGGGGGTCCAGGGCCAAACAGCCTCATTTGGGGGTCCTTGAGGTGAAAAGGTTTGAGGACCACTGCTGTGTAACCCTGCTACTGGCAGTGGGGAAATGGAAAGTACATTTACTCAAGTAATATTAATGATTTAAATGTTACATGGTAATGAGAACACATTGCTTATTTCACTGTCCAATGAAATGGGACAGTGAAACAAGTGGAACATCTTATTTTTCTCTATTAGCATAAGACATTCAATGTCCTACATTTCTGGAGTGAGATGGAACGAGGGACCCCCACAAAAAGACTCCCCCAAAGATCTGTGAACGCATAATGTGTCCTTTTGTTTAGGTTTGAGCACCTGCCCCCTCACTGCTCTCTGTACAGCCCTGTTTGAGCACCTGCCCCCTCATTGCTCTCTGTACGGCCCTGTTTGAGCACCTGTCCCCTCACTGCTCTCTGTACGGCCCTGTTTGAGCACCTGCCCCCTCACTGCTCTCTGTACGGCCCTGTTTGAGCACCTGCCCCCTCACTGCTCTCTGTACGGCCCTGTTTGATCACCTGCCCCCTCACTGCTCTCTGTACAGCCCTGTTTGAGCACCTGCCCCCTCACTGCTCTCTGTACGGCCCTGTTTGATCACCTGCCCCCTCACTGCTCTCTGTACAGCCCTGTTTGAGCACCTGCCCCCTCACTGCTCTCTGCACGGCCCTGTTTGAGCACCTGTCCCCTCACTGTTCTCTGTACGGCCCTGTTTGAGCACCTGCCCCCTCACTGCTCTCTGTACGGCCCTGTCTCAGAAGGACAATATTCCTATAATTTTCCATAGTTTTACTCTAAAGCAATTAGTTGAAAGCTTTAGTTACTTTGTTGCTGCTTGTTTTATACTTTCAATATTCCTAATCAAACGTTTATCCTGTACAGTAGACCTGCAATTTATTAAAACACTTTGAGAAATGTCTACATTGTGCTGTTACTACTTTTACTCAAGTAATCAATGTGAGTATTTCTACCAGCACTACTGGTAATCAATGTGAGTATTTCTACCAGCACTACTGGTAATCAATGTGAGTATTTCTACCACACTACTGGTAATCAATGTGAGTATTTCTACCACACTACTGGTACCATATACTTTAAAGAGCTTCCATAATGCTCATATTCATCTGTCAATAAATAAAAACATATTCCAAAGCACTGTGTCTATTGTATGTTTCACTGATTATGTTTAACACTGTATTGATACATCTAGAACAGTGGTTCTCAACCAGTGGTCCGGGGACCACCAGTGGTCCTGGAGGGGGTTCCAGGTGGTCCCCAGCTAAATAATGGAGAGTTGGTAACCAAATGGACCCTCATAGACCTTTAACTCTTGACAGTGTAAATGAAACCAAATGGACCCCTACGGGTCCATTTGGTTTCATTTTACACTCTAAAGAGTAAAATTATTGTTAAACATTTGCATATTCTTAATTTACAAGACGTCTACACGATTACAGAATGTAGAATAATTGTTATTGTGATGGTTTGCCTGTTATCTCTCCTATGGCACCACATCAATACAGTATGAATTGTGGACTGAATCCTATCCAACAATAACTAAATATTATAAGTGTTGAGTGTGAGAGGCTGTAGGCCTGCATCTCATTAAATGGTGGATCGTTGCTCAAACGCCAAATAAATAAATAACGGACCTTGATTTGAACAAGGTTGAAAACCACTGATATAGAACAGTGGTTCTCAACCTGTGGGTCGGGACCACCCATGGGGACGCACGCACGCACACACACACACACACACACACACACACACACACAGTGGGAGAAAGAGCATGATTCATTGCAATGACATGTTTGCATAAAAGTTTGAGGAAAAGTCCAATATGTGTCTCTGAGATGTACAGCGGAGTAGAAATACAAGTATTGAAACAAAAATACTCAAGTAGAGACAAAATGTCATCAAAAGTGTACTTGGGTACAGACTGTACTTTACATAGTGTATTGTAGTCCCAGGTTTCGGCACCATTATGCAGTGTATTGGAAACACTGGATCGGAGAGTTCTGACACAAATTTTAGACTGAATTCATAAGTACGAAGTTGCTGTGCATAGTTCTTAGCCTTGTGCTGGAGAGAGGAGACGAGAGACGCAGGCAGGTAATCAGGTTTTTCCATCAGTTGTATTAGGCACAGAGACAGACACAGGGACGTGCTGGCCATTTGGAAAAGTGGGACAACTCAAGAAAGGCCGGTTCATTCCCGGCCGGTCCAGGCCGGCCATTAGGAAAATAATAATAAAAAAATAAAAATGTCGGCCTTCGTTCCATTTTGGGGGCTGGGCGGCCAACAAAGTAAATCGTCACTGTCGGGCAGAAAACTTGTATCTCCAAGTTTCAGATTTGTAATTTTTTTCGCAAAGCAAAGCCCTGCTTCATCATACAAGGCCGTCTCACAAAAGTACACAACGCCTCGCGGTTGTGTGCTTGTAGATCTGCTGTTTTCACTAGTTTAAATCATATTTTTAAAATGATAAATACAAAACAAACGGTTTTGGACAGGTTTTCACCCGACAACGACGAAATATAACTCATGTAATTGGCCAACTGGCTTGTCACTTGTCATGATCTGAAATGACAAAGTAGCAGCAACGCTATAGAGAGAGATCTCTCTCTATAGCGCGCAACGAGGGCCTCTCCAACTCTTTTTCCCGGGCTGAATCAGGGGCCCAGCACGTCCCTGGACAGACAGCAGCGGAGACTGAGCGAGCCCGTCGCCGGCTCACCCAGTGGGAGACACACACAAACATACATGTTCAGTGTTACTTATATGAGCCATTCTGTCAATCATTACAGGCCTTATCTTGACCCAAACCTTGAAAAGAGCCACACATAGGGTGAGAGTGACCGCAGCTGTTGGTCAGTCACTTACATACACATGTGCTGGCTCATTCTTACCTAACCTTAAGAATATGGACCAAATATTTAGAACTTGTAGTTTTTGATCCACTTTAATCTACTTCAATGTACTTAGTTGCTTCCACCTCTTTCCTCCGCGGTGGGGAAGGCTGCTGATTGGCTGAAGGCTGGAGACGCCAGATTTACTTTTTTTTTATCGCCGCTGACCAGTAGTTTCCTTCCCTTTGTGCACAAAGCACACGTGTGTGACTGCAGGAAACATGCTTCTCTGCCCCTGTGTGCATGTGTGTGTGCGTGTGCGTGTGTGTGTGTGTGTGTGTGTGTGTGTGTGTGTGTGTGTGTGTGTGTGTGTGTGCATGTGTGCGTGTGTGTGTGTGTGTGTGTGTGTGTGCGTGTGTGTGCGTGTGTGTGTGTGCGTGTGTGTGTGTGTGTGTGTGTGTGTGTGTGTGTGTGTGTGTGTGTGTGTGTGACTGCAGGAAACATGCTTCTCTGCCCCTGTGTGCATGTGT
Source organism: Nannobrachium achirus (assembly GCF_963921795.1). NCBI lineage: Eukaryota > Metazoa > Chordata > Actinopteri > Myctophiformes > Myctophidae > Nannobrachium > Nannobrachium achirus. The sequence continues at coordinate 4,943,823 of NC_137814.1, forward strand.
GTGTGTGCATGTGCGTGTGTGTGTGTGTGTGTGCATGTGCGTGTGTGTGTGTGTGTGTGTGCGTGTGTGTGTGTGTGTGTGTGTTCGTGTCCGTGTGTGTGTGTGTGTGTGGGTGTGTGCACGGGTGCAGGGACGTGCTGGCCATTGGGAAAAGCGAGACAATTCCCAAAAGGTCGGTCCATTCCCGGCCGGGTGCTGGTCCAGGCCGGCCATTAAAAAAAATGGCCGGCCCACAAAGTAAATATAACTCATGTAATTGGCTTGTCTCTCATGATCTGAAATGGACAATCTTTGAGTAGCAGCATCGCTATAGAGAGAGATCTATCGCGAAAAAATCTGGTGCATGGCCGATGCCCGCGCGCAATGAGGGCCTCTCCGACTCCTTTTCCCGGGCTGAATCAGGGGCCCAGCACGTCCCTATGTGGGTGTGCACGTGTGTGCGTTAACTGCCACTACACTCTCTCTCTCTCTCTCTCTCTCTCTCCCCGCATGTACCAAGCAGTGTGAAGTAGATCAGCTACTTGAATGACACAGGGACGACGACCCAATAGGACGTAAATTTTGTGCTTTTGCAGACCACCATGTTGAAACCAATGATCAAGTTACACAGGATAGGTATGTACTGTACTAGGGGTTTAACGATACATTTTAATAACGATTCGATACATATCACGATACATGGTTGACGATACGGTGTCAGGCATAATCGCCTATAACATTTTCGCCAGGTCTTTTCGCGGGGCACTTTTGCCGTGGAGGAGAGTCTTTTCACCTACCTGTCTGAGCCATTTCGCCTATCCTCAATTCTGCTGTCAGACTGTCCATGTTTTCATATTATCTCTTTGTCATTTAAATATTAGAGTGACTGTGACAGTGGTGCTACTCACGGCTATCCTATGCACTCCATAGTAATCACACAAATACAGAGCTATTGGAATCAGGTGCGCCCAAATAATTAATTAATCCATGTCCCGATACTATACATTCTTTGGTGCAGTATTGAACAGTAGGCCTATTGTAAAATGAACAGTATTGTAGGCCTATATTGTTTTAACATTAGGCTATACAACATAATATAGGCTATTAGCCTATAGGTCTATATAAGATATGCTACACCTAAATAGCCTATAGAATCAACCTTGCCTGTCAACAGGCATAACAAACTATTTTGCAATTTTTTAGGAATAAAATGTGATGTAAATAATAAATGTCAAGTAAACTGTTAGATTCACTTGACACCACTGTCACAGTCACTCTAATATTTAAATGACAAAGAGATAATATGAAAACATGGACAGTCTGACAGCAGAATTGAGGGTAGGCGAAATGGCTCAGACAGGTAGGTGAAAAGACTCTCCTCCAAGGCGAAAATGCCAGGCGAAAGGACCAAATGCGTGTAGGCAAATATGTTATTGGCGAAAGTGCTGGTGACCGACGATACGATACATGGACGATATTGGTTCATTCATGGCGATACGATACGGTTCGATTCAATGATTTAAAATCGATATAGTAACTATTTAGCCAAGAAATTGTGAAAAGTGTGGATAGTGCAGTTTTTGTTAAAGGGAAAGATCTATTATTATGGGTTTAAACAAATATTATATGTGGTTACAGTGATTCTCTAGCAAATACTTGGACATTGTATTTGAACACATTATGGTAGCACAAGGGAGACATGTCTCCTGTCTGGAGACGGAGAGCAGTGGCGTCAGTTCAGCAAAGGCTAGGGTATGGCAAAGTCCTCATGGAAAATAGGCATTACATTTTGTATAACACCGTTCTATTGTGAAAATAGCAGATCTACATGCTCACAACGCCTCGCAGAGCATGTAGATCGGCTATTTTCACAATGTCTAAAAAAAAACGAGTTTTGTCAGTTTTTTACACAGGTTTCTATGGTTTCTTGGGCTGGATATGGCAGCCTGGAACGGTTGTTCAAGTGCAGCTAAACTTGGCATGTTAGTAAAACGTGCCACAATTAACAATAATAATGCGTTGCACCTGTGCAGCTGACCTGCGGAACCTGGGATTATTTATACCATTCTGTCAAGGAGAATACAAGTGGGGAGAATATAATGATACCTTGTTAAAGTGATCATGTTGTAAAATGTTTAATTTGTAGTTATTTTACTGTAATTTTACAACGTATTAACATATTTACAAGTAACTTGTATTTCCCCCCCCCCCCCCCCCCCTGGACCCAGGGTATGGCAGCTGCATACCCCTGCCATACCCAATTGACGCCCCTGACAGAGAGAGTTGGCTCTCTCACAGTTTAACTGCTTGCATGTGTGGAACGGAAGAGCAGATTGAAAACACAGATTGGGAATGCGCCCATAGCCGTGGGATGCACGACGATTCTGCAATTTGGCCTATTTATAAAAAACGATTAAAAGCATTTTTTTTTTCAGGAGGTGTCCCTGGGAACGAGCACCTGCTGCTGTAAATGAGTTCCCACGGCCCTGAACGTGCCCCGTCCCTCCCACTTCTGTAGCACTGGTGTGTGTGTGCGCGCGCGTACGTGTGTGTGTGTGTGTGTGTGTGTGTGTGTGTGTGTGTGTGTGTGTGTGTGTGTGTGTGTGTGTGTGTGTGTGTGTGTGTGTGTGGCTGTTAGAGATGGCAGTTAACACACATGCACGCGCGTGCACGCGCACGCGCGCGCACACACACACACACACACACACACACACACACACACACACACACACACACACACACACACACACACACACACACACACACACTCTCTCTCTCTCTCTCTCTCTCTCTCTCTCTCTCTCTCTCTCTCTCTCACACACACACACACACACACACACACACACACTCTCTCTCTCTCTCTCTCTCTCTCTCTCTCTCTCTCTCTCTCTCACACACACACACACACACACACACACACACACACACACTCTCTCTCTCTCTCTCTCTCTCTCTCTCTCTCTCTCTCTCTCTCTCACACACACACACACACACACACACACACACACACACACACACACACACTCTCTCTCTCTCTCTCTCTCTCTCTCTCTCTCTCTCTCTCTCTCTCTCTCTCACACACACACACACACACACACACACACACACACACACACACGCACACACACACACACACACGCACATGCGCAGACAAGCACGTTTCATGCAATCACATGTTATGCAACCATGTTGTAAAAGTAGAACTGCAGTCTTGGCATGTGTCATACATTTGTATTTGTATTTTTAAATGTTTAGTGGAAATAATTCACACCCAGTGTGAAGTGAGCAGTGCTTTTTATGAGTACATTTCATTAAGCGTTCCCGCAAAGCTTGGCCAGTGTGCCAAGTGTGCGACAGATATTTACATATTTATCTGTGGAAACCAAGTCACATTAAATGTAGCCTCGGAAACCCAGACTTCTTTTGGCGATCGGAAAGAAAAAGAAGCCTGGGCGATCGCGTTATGATCACTGTTGGAGGAAGTGTAGAATTTCCCCTAACCAATCAGAGTGCAGAGAGCGTCGCACCGAATGTGTTGGCGTCATGACGCAGCAGCGTTCTCTGCGCTGAGCAGAGGAGCAGAGGGGGGTGGGGGGAGGAGAACACATGCTATTGGCCGGAGACTCGCGGAGAGATTCGCCGCGCCCACCCATGTGGGGCGGCATAGCTCAGGGGTAGAGAAACCGTTATTAGAGCACGAAGGGTTCCCGAAGGGTTCCCAGTTCGAATCCGGGCTCCCCCTGAGTTAATGTCGAAGGGTCCTTGGGCAAGACTCTGAACCCCACATTGCTTCCGGTGAGCAGGTTGGTGCCTTGCATGGTTTCCTCCGCCACCGGTGTATGAATGTGTGTGTGAATGGGTGAATGTAATGCACAATCTCTGTAAAGCGCTTTGGATCAAAAGCGCTATATAAATGCACCATTTACCATTTACCATCTGCCTACACAAACTGGTCCGTGTTAGGTTAGATTGCATTAAATGTAATACCTACAATTCCAAGTGCTTGTCAGGGTGGGGGTCCCCAGTTCAAATATGTTTATTTTGGGGGTCCCGGCCTGAAAAGGTTTGAGAACTCCTGCTTTATGGGCTCAAAGTACCTGCTGTATACTCAGTAGTCGGAAAATAGTCAGGGAATATTAATAAAAACCTGGAAATAAATTCCTTACCAAACGATTTCTTCACCAATGTGTTGGTAAAGGTGTCTAGTAACATATCTAACAAAGACTGAAATTCAACATCCCTAGGAAAATCTTTGACAGCTAGGGTAATTCTGGGTCTCATTCACTCACTATACACTATACTATGTATAAGGGAAACAAATTACTCCCAAAAATATGCTTTAAGTGGGATGTGAGGGGTTTAACTAGGTGTTTTAAATTATTCTGAATCCATTGCAAGCATTTGTTTTGCATGAAGGAGTCATCACTTTTCACAGTGGTATGGGGGTCCATTTTTAGCCCAAGGGATGTTTTTTGTGCAAAACAAATGCTTGCAATGGATTCAGAATAATTAAAAACACCTAGTTAGACCCCTCACATCCTACTTGAAGCATATTTTTGGGAGTGATTTTTCCCCTTAAAGTACAGTGTATAGTAAGTGAATGAGCCCAATAATTACCCTAGCTGTCAAACATTTTGCTAGGGATGTTGAATTTCAATCTTTGATATGTTACTAGACACCTTTACGAACACATTGGTGAAGAAATTGTTTGGTAAGGAATTCATTCCCAGATTTGACAGGTATTCTGTTTGAGATGGGGGTCCGTGGCCAAATACATATCATTTTGGGGGTCCTTCACATGAAAAGGTTTGCGCACCACTGACATAGAAACATACGTTTTTCCAAAAACCTTTGAAGGATTTGAAATATTCAAAGACTTGCACACATTATTTTTCAAAAATAGCAGATCTACAAGGTGCCGCGCTGCGAGCTTGTATATCTGCTATTTTTCAAAGTTAAAGCACAAAATAACGCGTAGTAATGCGTTCCCAGTCTAAATGGGTTAAACCCCCTCCCCCTATGAAGAACATTCATGGGGGGGGGGCCACAGTGAATCCTTGTACCCAGGGCCCAGAATGTGGTGCAACACCCCTGCGGGGAAGCCTCTGTGTCATCTTAAGTTTTTTGCTTTGGCTAAAAAATAGCATTTTCTCTTTTCATCATTTGAAGTTTTTTTTTCAGATCTGGAGCTTTCCATGAAAGATTCGACGCCCAGGCCTAACAACACACATCCTGAAGTTGCAGCAGAGATGCAGACCACCATGTTGAAACCAGCGATCAGGTTACACAGAATAGGTATGTAGTGTTTGATAGGTATTTTGTTGTGGTTAATATCATCCTTTTATCAATTCATATTCATTGTTAGATATGAATTATGATACATAATTACCGGTATATGATTCATTTATTAGGTTATATTATGTGAACTACTTTCTTAACTTAGGAGTATAGGAGGCCATGTTTTGGTTGTACTGTAAATTCAGGCTAGTGGATTACAGGTCATGGTGACTGTGGTTATCTTGACTACCAGATCATGTTTTGGTTATACTGTATGTCTCTGTCTTCTTGTTTTGATCTGGGAACGAATCAACTATAAATATCTTTATAGTTAATGTGCCCAGTATGAATGTAGCTTAACTCTCCAGACTCAGCCAGGCCTGATGACAAACAGTTTCATGACGTCTCTGTCTTTGTCATGTTGCGTTGTCCCTCATCTTTAACTCTTTTACTGCTAAACGAGTGCTCGGTTTTTTAAATAGCGTGTCCCGGCCGCCATTACGAGCGATCGTTCTTTTCCCCGCCACAGCCTGTCTGGAAGTAATGGATGGCTATTTTTCTATAAATTCGCAAAGCAACTTTTATGGCCGTGAGCATTATGTAAACAACCTAAAACATATAAACATGGCGGCAAAAGAGTTAACTATTCTGTTCTGTTGTCCCTCATCTTTCATTTCTCATGTTTCACAGGATTAATATTTGACAGTAACATTGACTTTGGTCGTGAGGTGAAATGGGAATGTAAAGTCTGATAGTTGCATGAAACTAGCTCTCATTAAGTTTGTGTTTTCTACCTCAGATGCCGGTCCTGCCCTGTCCTCAGTTAAACCAAGACGTTGCTGCTGTGACCAATGTGGGAAAAGCTTCACATCAGCGTGTTTACTCAAAAGACACAAGATAGTTCACACCGGAGAAAGACCTTACTGTTGTGACCAGTGTGGCAAACGCTTCAATTTAATCTTTAATCTAAAAAAACACCTGAGAATTCACACTGGAGAGGAGCCTTACTGCTGTGACCAGTGTGGGAAAAGCTTCAACCAAAAGGATGCTCTTGTGAAACACAAGAGAATTCACACTGGAGAGAAACCTTACTGCTGTGACCAGTGTGGGAAGAAGTTTGCCTCCTTGTCTGCTCTTAAAAGACACAAGAGAATTCATACCGGAGAGAAACCTGTTTGTTGTGAGGAGTGTGGGAAAAGCTTCACTCAATTGTCTCACCTCTTACACCACAAGAAACTTCACACTAGAGAGAAGCCTTACTGCTGTGACCAGTGTGGGAAGAGTTTTGCCCTCATGTCTACTCTTAAAGGACACAAGAGAATTCATACCGGAGAGAAACCTTACCGCTGTGACCAATGTGGGAAAAGATTCTCTTCATTGACTGGCTTCGTGAAACACAATAGAACTCACACAGGATTTAAACCATTCAGCTGTGAGATATGTGGGAAAGGTTTTAATCGATATGATGGATTGAAAACTCATCAGCGCATCCATACTGGAGAGAAACCGTATTCCTGTGACCAGTGTGGGAAAAGCTGCACTCAAATGTCTAACCTTTTGACCCACAAAAGAATTCATACTGGTGAGAAGCCCTACTGCTGTGACCAGTGTGGGAAAAGGTTTGCATACCTGAATGTTCTCAAACAGCACCATGTAATTCATACGGTAGAGAAGCCTTATGGCTGTGACCAGTGTGGGAAAAGCTTCAATCGAATAGATACCCTTGTGAGACACAATAGAATTCACACTGGAGTGAAGCCTTTCAGCTGTGAAACATGTGGGAAGAGTTTTACCCAGAATGTACACTTAAAAACCCACCGGCTCATCCATACCGGAGAGAAGGCTTACAGCTGTGACCAGTGTGGGGAAGAGTTCACCCTCAGTCAGCATCTCAAATCTCACCAGCACATCCACACTGGAGAGAAACCTTACAGCTGTGACAAGTGTGGGAAAAGGTTTTCCGACAATCAGAATCTCAAACGTCACCAGCGCATCCACACTGGAGAGAAGCCTTTCGGTTGTGAAATATGTGGGAAGTGTTTTACTGATGCTGGCTCATTAAATAAGCATCGGCAGATCCATACTGGAGAGAAACCTTTCGGTTGTGAAATATGTGGGAAGAGTTTCATTGAGAAAGGAACATTAAAAATACATCAGCGCATCCATACCGGAGAGAAACCTTACAACTGTGAAATATGTGGGAAGTGTTTTACTCAGTACGGAAACATGAAAATACATCTGAGCAGCCATAGCAGAAAGAGCAGCCTTTCTACTGTGAGCCATCCAGCACCAGGAGGAACCTGAAGACCACCAGGACCTCAGTACGTCTGGCTGCATGCTGAAAATAGCAGATCTACAAGCTCACAAGGCATCGTGAGCTTGTCTGCTATATGTTCACAGTGCTACAACAGAGCACCAACCAAACATAAAATGACTTGTCCTTTTAGTTCTAGTGGATGTCTTCTCCAAGAGTCCCTCCCTAACGTATTAGTCATTTTTATTTGTTGACAAAATTGTCATTATGTTTATTCTTAATTTTAGTCATCATAGCTTTTGTTTTTATTTTTATTTTTTACCCTGGTCATCTGGAACCCCAGGAGGATGAACTAGTGTATTATTTGTACTTATATTTACCACACAATTCATAGTTTGAAGACATGGTCTCATCCACCGGAACATTTTATCATCCTCCGCAACACATGGTCTCATCCACCGCAACATTTTAATGCCTGTTGCGTTAGAGAGAACCCAAATTGCGGTAATGATAATTTACATATTATTCATTGTGGCTATGGTTATTCTGTTTATTCTCTTACAAAGGTTAAAGGGCCACTTCACCTCTGGGACAACCCAATCTTATTTTATTGTTGTTTGGGACATGATCAACACAATCCTGAGTTATCTTTTGTGTTCAATCTGTTTTTCTTTTGATATTTTAGTATTTCAGCATGTACTAGTGATGCGTTTTGCATCATATGATGCAAAACGCATCACTGATGATGCAAAATGTATCACTAGTACATGCTGAAATACTAAAATATCTCAAAACACAGATTGAACCCAAAAAATAACTCAAGATTGTGTTGATCATGTCCCAAACAACAATAGAATAAGATAGGGTTGTCCCAGAGGTGAAGTGGCCCTTTAAACTATGAAATGAAAACTAATCTCTAAAACCCTGCTCACGAGGGTTTTAGAATGTAGAGTTTGTAGTCTGATAAATGTAAAAGTAGTAAATGTTAAATATGTTCATTATTCATGATCATTTATGTCTTTGCGTTGCGTAGAGGCCTTTAAATATGTGATTCAATGTGGTGTCAACTGTTTCATGTTTTTCATCTCTTTTTGTTTTGTGTAAAATAGGTTCTTCCCACATTTTATAAATAGCCAAACATAAAACCAATCTATATGACCACATGAGAGGTAGTGAAATGATTTATTTCACATTTTCCTTTCTTTTTTTCCCTTCACAGGAGTTTGTAGGAGTAGCAGCAAAACGAGTGTTTTGATGAAAATGCTAAATAGTGGTCTTTATGGGTTATTACATCATGACCAAAGGAATCCAGAGAAAAAGTTTTTTTTTTTGTAAGACATACTGTTCATTCATGATAGATTTTAGATCGCTATTTTCGCTACAGTAGGCCTATTGTGATTATTGTTTTGAAAGCTTGAAAATCAATACCTCTCATCAACAACTCCATTGTAGATTATGAATTAAATTGTTTCATTACAATGCATTTGTTCTTGTTAGTAGTCTTTTCCCGTTGTGCCATCACCTATACATGAGGTTAAGGTTATCAACCACATAGGACAATCATAGCTCCTTTCGTAACCTCTCCCTCCGCTATATAGCTCCGGTGGTATAGTTCGACATGTTTACAAGATTCTAACCTTTACCAAACAGTGTTCGTTCCCCTGCTATACCACCAACAGGTGGAACACCCTTCCGCAAGCCTTAAAGGAGAGCAAATCCCTAGCCTCCTTCAAAATTGGTATAAAAAGTCACCTTCAGGGGGCTGCTACTCGTGACTTATAAATAGACTAAGCCCCCATGCTCCCACCACCCCTTTTGTCTGCCTTGGTATTTGATGTTCTGCTTTTGAAATTTATGTTATCCTAGATAAAGTACTATGTTCTATCCGTCTGTCTTTCAATGTTATGAGATATGTGTGGTTCCTGTGGAAATAAGCCGCAGAGCTTTCTAGGATCTCCTTTTAGTTGACCTTGTACCAGTGATTTGTGCTGTCATGAAACTGTACTTTTTTTTTCTATTGCAAACTGCTAATAAATTCTTCAATCAATCAAACAAAATGTATCCAAAAAGTAAAGGTTGCATACCCGTCTCTCAGATGCCTACTTTTTAAGCGGCGGAGAAAATCTAAGCGATGTGTTGAAACAATACTTTTAAATCGTTCGTTTTCAGTTCCATTATTTTCCCATGCAATGACATTTTACGGAAGCAGTAATGTGCGTATGCGTGACTCGCCATTAATCTGTGTTGCAGAAATGTTTTGCCACCAAGCGATCGGGGCGAGAAAACTGGCCACACTGTACAGGCTGACTAAAACATGGAACTGGTTGACAAAACTAGCAATTTAAAAGTATTGTTTCAACACATCGCTTTGATTTTCTCCATCGCTTAAAAAGTCGACATTTGAGATACAGGTATACGACCTGTACCTTTTGCATACAGTGTTTGGTAAAGGTCTCATTTGGGCATGTACTTTCCAGGAACCTCATCTCGGAGCTACATAGCAGAGGGAGAGGTTCTGAAAGGAGCTAGGAAAACCATAACTGAATACATACCAGCTATCTCTCCTTACCTCATCCCACAACCTTAATTAGAATCGCCCCGTGTGTTTGTGTGTTTGTGTGTTTGTGTGTTTTTCCATCTGTAACTCCACGTTCAGCAGTTGTTCAATTGTCTAAAAACATAATACAAAAATCAATAACGCATGTATCTTGCCCAACATCAACTTTATCACCTTCAAATGTGTCTCTACTTCTCATAATCCCCAAATGTTTAAAATATTTCCCAAAATTTTGGCCTGTAGGCGGCTTTGTCCTGTGATGCGATTTACATCACAAATGGGCGTCAACAAGCGTCTGTCTGCTTCACACCAAGGGGCTGTAGGCTAGTTATCTGAATCACGAGGAGGTCTCAAGTGCTGAGAACACTTTATCAGGACATGCCATATCTTCAGACATGGGTCTTCAACAGAGTGTCCAGGGACCCATTACATTAGATCAGCTGTTTTGACCCGAGTGTGACATTTTCAAAGTCAGTGATGGTGCTTTTTATTTTAAGTCCAGAGTCACCATCTATCAGGGTTGAAAAGCGTTATTATGGACATGATGATTTCTTATTCCAGCAGCCCACAGAGCCACAAACTACTAGTAACTGCTGTATTGACCATGGTATTACCGGTCGGACACGCTCTCCATTGCGACCTTGACTTCTAATTGTCTGAGTGGCAGCACTTCCATAAACGTTAGGGTTAGGTATAGGCAGTGTCGGAATGGAGGGATTTCAGAATGGCAGCATGTCGGAATGGAGGGGATGCACCCGGGTTACTGCGCTTGACTGACCAGCCAACTGGCCTGACCTGAACCCCATGGTTGATACCGATGTTTCCCGTTGAGATTGGCACCTTTCACCCTGTTTTTTTCATCTCACTCACTTCACTTTGTCTCCTGACCTCACTCAAAATAAACAGAAAATAAACTAAAAGAAAAAGAAGAAAAAAATCACATGAGGCAAGCAGTGATCACCCCATGATGTGCACTGCAATGTAGTTTCAAATGCACTACATTGCAGGCGTTTTTTTTTTTTTTTTATAGTGATAAAATAAGAAGACACGTGTGACATGTGTGATCTGGCCAGCTTTTCCCAGGAAATGTGCCAATCTCAATAGGGAACAACGGTATGTGTTGTATTGTCAAGAGGAAGATGGGAGACAGACACCGGACCCAACCACAGGCTGAGCACCTTCATGCCACGCCCCTTTGATGTAACAGTAATTTGTAAAAAAAAAAAAAAACGTATTCCAGGTCAAGTATTGACTGCATAAATGAACGTATTCAAATGGTTGACATTTCTGTAAATTTGTTTTAGTGGTCTTGTGGAATATTCTAATATTTTGAGATGTGGATTTTAGATTTTCATGGGCGTAGCCCTATGCAACACTTTGGGGCAGGTGGAGTTTGCTTTCAGGTTGCCCGACCGGGGAAGTGCTTGTTTGAGAGGGTACATGGTAAATGGTGCATTTGTATAGCGCAGTGTTGTTTTTGACAGCAAAGTTTGATTTAGTTTTAGTCATAGTCTTTTGAATAAAATGTCATTTAGTTTTAGTCATAATTTAGTCACCTGAAAAGTATTAGTTTTAGTCTAATTTTAGTTGACTAAATATCATAAGATTTTAGGCGAGTAAATCTGCATTTTTTTTTTCTCGCACAGCCCCATAAAGTATAAGTAATAATAAGTGTACAATTGAAGTAATTACAATTTTACCTATCATTGTATAATGGACAATTTACTTTATGGGCAAGTAGTCATGACCTTTTTTTTGGGCAAGTAAAACAATGCGTACAACCAAGTGTAAAATCAGCCTGTCGCACAATCATGTATTATTTATTTATATAGATAATACATAATCGTTATATTGATTAATTGATCGTCTATTATCAGGTCGCATAGTAAAAGCCCAGGACAGTACAGTTTGGATACAATGTCTACTAATAAGATTTAAACCCAAGAAAGGGCTTGTTTACACTGGTGGCCTTTGTACTCTGGGGTCCTTTGTACTCAATTCATTGAGACATTAAATGACAGACAAATATACAACAATACTATGCAAAAACATCATATAACATTTATTTGGAAAAAAAACTAAAAGACAAGCCATAGAAAAGTTTAGGACAAAAAACATCTAGTTCCATTCCGTTTCAAAGAATTGTAATGATGAGGTGGGGAACTTAGAAAGGATCCAAGGCAGCTCTGTTCAGTTCAAAGTAGAAAATAGTTTATTCAATAATGCATGGCAAGGAAGATTACAAAGAAAAGTTAACTTAAGTTATAATCTCATATAAACTGGAACCGTTTTTTATTTAGCAGTCATTTCAAGTATCAACAATGTATTTATTGTCACTTATGGTGCTTTTCTCCAAAGCGCTTTACAATGTATTTCACATTCTCCCACATTCACACACCATGATGGCGGAGGAAACCATGCAAGGCACCAAACTGCTCATCGGGAGCAGTTAGGGGTTCAGTGTCTTGCTCAAGGAATCCGGGAATCGAACCTTAGACGTTTGGACCCTACCTCCTGAAGCATATTTACACAGGAACCACATAACATTGAAAGACAGGCGGATATAACACAGTACTATGCAAAGGATATCACCAATAACAAAAAAAGTTAAGTAAAATAAAATATATTTACATATATATTCCCTCTTCCAATATATATTGGAAGAGGGGAGGTAAAAGTGAGCCATTGTGTAATAATGGCATAGACTGAAGGCAACAAAGACAGCGTGCACAACTACTCATGCACGTGCACAACTTGTTTGGCCCACTAATAAGTCACATCTTGTCCAGTTAAACCTGTGGTGCCACCGTGCCCACCTGCTGGTTTGTTGATTACGTTTGCCTTTTGGATTATCCACTCCTCCCCTGAAACTAAATGAGGTCCTGGTGGTCTTCAGGTTCCTCCTGTCTGGCTGCTCTCTCCACTATGGATGCACTGATGGGTTTTCAGGGTTCCTTTATGAGCAAAACACTTCCCACATATTTCACAACTAAAGGGTTTCTCTCCAGTATGGATGCGCTGATGGCTTTTCAAGCCATTATTCCAAGCAAAACACTTCCCACATATTTCACAACTAAAAGGTTTCTCTCCAGTATGAATGCGCCGATGTCTTTGTAAGCCCGAGGACTGATTAAAACACTCCCCACATGTTTCACACTTGTATGGTTTCTCTCCAGTATGGATGCGCTGATGGGTTTCCAAGCTTTTTTTCCTAGCAAAACACTTCCCACATATTTCACAACTAAAAGGTTTCTCTCCACTATGAATGCGCCGATGTCTTCGTAAGCCCGAGGACTGAGTAAAACACTCCCCACATGTTTCACACCTGTATGGTTTCTCTCCAGTATGGATGCGCTGATGTATTTTTAAGTACCTGTTCTCAATAAAACAATTCCCACATATTTCACAACGAAAATGTTTCTCTCTAGAATGGATGCTGCTCTCTCCAGTATGGAAGCGCTGATGTCTTTTCAGGTTTACTTTCTGAGTAAAACCCTTCCCACATATTTCACAACTAAAAGGTTTCTCTCTAGCATGGATGAGCTGATGTGTTTTCAAGTTTGCGGATTGATTAAAACACTTCCCACATTTTTCACAACTGTATGGCTTCTCTCCAGTATGGATGCGCTGATGTATCTTTAACTTTGAGTTCTCAATAAAACACTTCAAACATATTTCACACCGAAAGGGTTTCTCTCCAGAATGGATGCGCTGATGACTTTTTAATAATGCAGATGAAGTGAAGCTTTTCCCACATATTTTACATCCCAAAAGGTTTTCTCCAGTATGGATGCGCTTATGATGTTGTAAGTTTCTATTCTGAGAAAAAGACATTCCACATACTTCACAACTGAAGAACTTCACTCCAGTGTGAGTCATCTTGTGTTTTTCGAGGCTAGATGTTTGAGTGAAGCTCTTCCCACACTGATCACAGCTGTAAGGTTTCTCTCCTGTGTGAATTCTCTTGTGTACAGTGAGGTGACTCCTTATATTGAAGCTTTTCCCACACATGTCACAAGAGTAAGGTTTCGCTCCACTATGAATTCTCATGTGGGGATTAAGGGCTGATGATTGAGTGAAGCTTTTCCCACATATTACACAGCTGTATGGCTTCTCTCCAGTGTGAATTCTCTTGTGTGATTTGAGTTGAGACATTTGATTGAAGCTTTTCCCACACTGATCACAGATGAAGGGCTTCTCCCCAGTATGGATGAGCTGATGAGATTTTAATGTTTCATAGTGAGCAAAACACTTCCCACATATTTTACAATCGAATGATTTCACGCCAGTGTGAAATCTCTTGTGGGATTCGATGGAGGACCTGTGACTGAAGCTTTTCCCACACTGGTCACAGCTGTAAGGCTTCTCTCCAGTATGAATTATCTTGTGTTGTATGAGGTGAGACATTAGAGTGAAGCTTTTCCCACACTGGTCACACCTGAACGGCTTCTCTCCAGTGTGAATTTTCTTGTGGTTTTTGAGGACAGACAAGTAACTGAAGCTTTTCCCACACTGATCACAGCAATAAGGCTTCTCTCCAGTGTGAATTCTCTGGTGTTCTTTGAGATAATAAGTAGAAGTGCAGCTTTTCCCACATTGTTTACAGCAGGGTCTTGGTTTAACTGAGGACAGGGCAGGACAGGAATCTGAGATAGAAAACACAAAACTGAAATATCAAAATATGTCTACTACGTTGACAAATATTTGTCTGACTTTTTCTATCAAAGATCATATTAATCTCCAGTTTTACATGACAAGGGAAAGATGAGAGACAACAGAACAGAATAAAACAAAGTAACAAAGAGGGCATGAAACTCACTGAGGTCCTGGTGGTCTCCAGGTTCCTTCTGTTTAATGGAAACAGGCCTGTCTGGGTCTGGAGAGTTCATCTTCACCTGCAGTCTGGACTCGTCTGGAATGAAGGAATTGGAATCCAATTATTTAATAATCATCAATTAAATGGGGCATTCCAATGCTGGAGGAATCTGCAGTCACTCAATGTTAATAGTATTTGTAGTAGATAAAATTAGGACATTTGGACATAATTATGCAACCTTTGGGCAGATAAATAATGAAGTTTACAACTACGCGTCCCTATTGGTTGGGAGGTGTATTGCACTCTGATACATTATAACCATGAGAAAATGGCCATAAAACAGTACATAGGTTACCTATCCTGTGTAACTTGATCACTGGTTTCAACATGGTGGTCTGCATCTCTGCTACAACTCTGTTCTTCACACTCTGATGGAAAACCTTAGGATGGATGTTGGTAGACATGGACGACACGTGTTTCTTTAATAGCCCTGGATCTGAAAGTGAATACATCAATAGATAGGAGAGAGAGAGAGAGAGAGGGGGGGGGGGGGGGGGGGAGAGAGAGAGAGAGAGAGAGAGAATTAATTTGATTGAATGATTGAATGATTCTCTGAATTCAGCAGTGAATATGTTTATTTTAACTGCAATATTTAAATACAGCATAAAACAGCATCCGTATTATGGGAAAATAATACTAATATATAGTATATATATAGTATAGTATATATATATAATAATAATAAATAGCAGTTTACAGTTTACAGTTTAGGCATTTAGCAGACGCAAACAATGCTATCTAGCTTTCATGTATGGTCAGTGGGGGGGTAGGCGTGTGCTACGGTAAGTGCTATGGGCTTAGGTGGAGTCTGAAAAGGTGAGTCTTCAGACCACGGTGGAAGCTAGGGAGTGAGTCTGTCGTTCTAAGTGCGACAGGGAGTTTATTCCACAGTTTGGGGCCAGGAGGGCGGATTGTCGAGGACGAGTGCACAGATGTGTCCTGGTATACAAGCTCACATACCTATCCTGTGTAACTTGATCACAGGTTTCAACATGGTGGTCTGCATCTCTGATACAACTCTGTTCTTCACACTCTGATGGATGTTGGTATAGACCTGGACGTCAAATGTTTTTTTAATAGTCCTGGATCTGAAAAAAAAGAAAAAAGAAAAATGGAGTGAGTTACCATGCACTTCCATTATACACATGTGATGTGACTAAGCCTCTACCAATGGGGTGGGAGACCCTAATTATTGTGTTATTATTAGGGGTGTTGGACAAACATGATTAATGTAAAAATGTATTATTCTTCTTCTTCTTATCTTTCTTATTATTATCATTATTGCGACCGTAGGCCGCAGTTAACTATGAAAAATGGCACATCTTGTCCGTATCTCTGTCACGCCTGACATCATGCTCTGACGTCACTGTGATGTCAGGGGAACCACTCTAACAGAATGTTTTTGCTGCTCTGACATCACACTCTGACTTCACTGTGAGGGGAACCACACTAACAGAATCCCTTGTATGCCCAATTGCCCATACATGGAGAATTGGAGATCCCTGCATGTAATCAATATTAAACCCATATCTAACAGGACTTCATATGGGAATGCCCATATATGGAGGCCACATCGGCCACATACTGTCCAAAATCCATATATGGCCAAGACAGCCCATATCTGTGTGGCTGGTTCTAAAGACAGGGATCTCCATATATGGGCATAAAAGGGATTGTATGTATGATGTCAGATCTCATAGACGTCATAGGATGTTCACATAACGAATAACTCTGTAAGCTTTTTGGGCTCTCACAGCATATCTCCATATACAGTACATGGATCTCCATATATGGGTACCAGGGGTCTCCATATATGGGTAACTGGTCAGATAAACTGTACATCACTGGTTTACTATGAACACCTGCAGATCCTGTGTGTGCTAGTGTCAGTCCCTCCGACATCACAATGATGACTGGACACCTCGTGGTACGCTCAATAAGCCCTATTCACGGCCCGCCTACTCAGCAAATTTCTCAGCAACTTCCTGGTGCTGACGTCAGTTTAGAAGGGTAAAATAACACAGACATTTATACTGTACTATTCGGAAATTGCATTAAATTTGCGATTTCTGTGTTAACTCTATGGGCTTTTAGCAGGGTTTTACCCTTCAAAAATGGAGACCCCTGGTACCCATATATGGAGACCCCTGGTAGCCATATATGGAGATCCATGTACTG
>NC_137814.1:5653443-5660943 GCF_963921795.1 Nannobrachium achirus
ATTTTATGCCCATATATGGAGTATCTGTCTGTGCCTCCAACTGTGTTGCAGACACAGTGCCGGTTCCCCCTTTAATGCAAACCTCATTATACCTGTTGTCATAGGACCCGTTTTGAACATCTGTTTGCCTGTGTCCATTTATGCCCATATATGGAGATATCTGTATCTGTCTGTCTGCGTCCATTTTATGCCCATATATGGAGATCTTTGACCATCTGTTTGCCTCTGTCCATTTATGTCCATATATGGAGATATCTGTATCTGTCTGTCTGCAATCCATTTTATGCCCATATATGGGGGCATTCATTTTATGCCCATATATGGAGAACGCGTGTGCCCGTGGGACGAACGGTTCTCGAGATACGCGGATTACATACATACATACACACTCACAGAGATTTTTTGTTGACTCATGTGGCGTACGTGATGTCAGAGCCTTTTATGAAGTGATGTCACAATGAGTCAGAGCTTTCGCCGATTTCCTCCGGAACAGCCTGATGTCAACAATCAGCTCCGCATAAGGAGATTCCGAACGTTTCGCGCCGGTTCGGGAAAACCGCGCGTCGGGTCGGGTCGAGACCCGGCACTGCACTCCGTGCCGCGGCGGGGAACGCGCGTGCCGAATCTGAAGCCGGTGGGACGAACGGTTCTTGAGATACGCGGATTACAGACAGACAGACAGACAGACAGACACACACGCAGAGAATTCTCGCATTTATAGATAGATTAAACTTGATGTTGGTTTGTTTACAGTTGAGTGAGAAACAATGTTTCACATTAAGTTAATAATCTGGGGACCCCCCAAAATAATTGGGGGTCGCGTGTGATGTGATGACATCATCAAACTATAAAGTCGACTTCAACTCAACTTTTTACTGAGTCGAGTGGACTTGCAAAAATCACAAGTCGTTAATGCCTTACTACATGCACGTACTGATATGAATGTCTGTCTGCATGCACGTATTACATATGGGGGAAATCTCGCTCTTTCGAACGACCATCATTTTGACAACAGAGCGTCGGGAGGGTTAGCGACTCACCCCACGGAGGTTAGGGTTGGGTTTGGGTGTCGAAAAGATGACATGTAGAAACAGCGAAATGCTCCCGATTTGGGGGTCCTTGACTACACTTTTAAAACAAGCTCAACAGTAACTACCAATGTTTAGGAGGGACTTTACAGAAAAAAAAAACACAAGCCCAAAGTCGCTTATAAAAAGCACGCGTGGCAACACTGCCATCGACCAGCCGCCATCCAGACTAAACATGAATTACACACACTGAGCATGCAGGCTGTGCACGTGTGTGTGTGTGTGTGTGTGTGTGTGTGTGTGTGACATAAATAATGTCGATTCCCACCCACACACACATATGTTATATGTGTGTGAGTGTGTGTGTGTGTGTGTGTGTGTGTGTGTGTGTGTGTGTGTGTGTGTGTGTGTGTGTGTGTGTGTGTGTGTGTGTGTAGCCAACATAATATCGATCCCCACCCACATACACACGTTACATGTCATGCATGTGTGTTTGGGTGTGTTTTCCAAGGCTGCTTACGACACTTGTATGAACACACACACACACACACACACACACACACACACACACGCACGCACGCACGCACGCACGCATGAGCACGTAAATATATCACATGGTCTCTCTCTCTCTCTCTCTCTCTCTCTCTCTCTCTCTCTCTCTCTCTCTCTCTCTCTCTCTCTCTCTCTCTCTCTCTCTCTCTCTCTCTCTCTCTCTCTCTCTCTCTCTCTCTCTCTCTCTCTCTCTCATTTTATTGAACCAATTAAAGGTATTAACAAGGACTACATTGGATTTGTATTTATTTATTATTATTATTTTATATAATATTTCCTGAAAAGCAACATTCTTGGACATACATGGTTTCCACCATTAATCTAATCTATCCATCAGAGCAGTGCAGATAATTGCACGGACAGCGTTGAGCTAACTTTGTTAATCCGATACGTCCTGAAACCAACGTATGCATCAACACAGCTTAATGCATAGCATGGATTCTGCACTCCCAGAGAATACATCACAGAGTGGAAAAATACATAGTCTGAGCCAGGAGGAAATGGATAGTGTTGCTGCATAGTCGGATCCACTTGCCCAAAAGCTCAAGGAATAGGCTTGAACCTGTGATGTTCTGCCGCATTTTTTATTTCTGTTTTATCTATTAGTTTGTCATTAATTAGTCATTAAGGTCCACAGAATGACAGGCCTGCTCTGTCGGAAACATTGCGAAAAAAGGTTATGGCCATTTGTATATTCACTGTCCCATTGACTCCACTACACAGGAAAGGAAATATATTATAAAAAGGGTTAGGGTTGTGATGACTGTGAAAAGTGATGACTCATCACTTTTCACACTTTTGTTGGTTTGTTTTCTAGCCAAAGGAATGTTTTTCATGCAAAACAAATGCTTGTAATGGATTCAGAATCATGAAAACCCTCCAGTTTGACCCCTCACATGCTACTTAAAGCAGATTTCTTCGTTTTTATAATATATTTCTGTTCCTGTGTAGTGGAGTCAGTGGGACAGTGAAAATGGCCATAACTTTTTTTCGCGATGTTTCCGGCAGAGCAGACCTCTCATTCTGTGGACCTTAATAACCAAACTAATAGATAAAACAGAAATAAAAAGTGCAGCACAACATCACAGGTCTTCTCCCATTTTGAGGGACTGGGTCCCCGGCTAGAAGGAAGGAAAACCTGCATTTCCATGGTTCAACTTTTACGTTTTTTTTCTTTTCCTTAACACACAACCTTTTGAGCTTGTAGATCTGCCAGTTTCACTGTGACACAGATTTGTGTTCAGGCCTAAAAACAAATGAATGGTTTTGGACATACAAGGTTTCCAAAGGACAGCGACGATATATGATCTGATTGATCTCTATACAGCGTGATGCAAACACTAAACAATGCACTCCCAGAATCAATAACGTATGGCAGAGATACATTATGTGCACACACAGACGTTCCACTGCGCTATAGGACGTCGACAATGCTATCAGTCTGCGTCGTTTTGTTTTTGCAAGCGTTATATGGTGAAAATCGTTCATATTGAGTGATTGTTCATTTAGGTCTACACTCCTAGGAAAATAAATCCAGCAGAACTAAAAGACAAGTCATTTCATGATCGGTTGTGCCTGGTGTTGTGCTCTGAAAATAGCCGATATACAAGCTCACAACGCGTCACGCTGCCATACATCCAGCCAGTTGAAACAAACTGCAGATTGAGGCTTTTATGAAACCTCCCGAGATCCTCAGGTTTTTCTGGAAGATTTGGACATGCATTCTAACGCCAGTTCGACCACTTCAAACACTCTTAAATAGACTTATGCAAAGAAGTGACACTTCCATAGAAGTCCTTATGCGAAGAAGTGACACTTCCATAGAAGTCCAAAAGACTGAAATCAGCTCTTGAGACTGAGAACTGAAATCTGCTATTTTTGAAAGAATCGTGAAAATCACGTCAATTTACAAAACATTTGTACCTCAAATCTCTGCTTCCAGGGATTCATGGAACAAGTTATGTTTTAACCCATTTAGGCCTGAACACATTATGACGCAATATTTTATGCTTTAAATATTAAAAAAAATAGCAGATATACAAGCTCACAGCGCGGCACCGAGTGCCGCGCTGCAAGCTTGTAGATCTGCTATTTTCAAAAAATCGTGAAAATTCGAATTTTTGAGTGTCTTTTGAATCCTTCTAAGATTTTTGGAAAAAAAACTATGTTTCTATGTAGCAATCTGGCCAGCCATCGTCAAAGAAAAGGTCCTTTTCACTTAACTGGAGCTCAGTTGGTCTGTTCTTGAGAGACTACTATGTCAGTGGTTCTCAAACCTTTTCATGTGAAGGACCCCCAAAATGATATGTATTTGGCCACGGACCCGCATCTCAAAATATCTAGTTCCAGGGACCACCCAGAAGCAAAATTTGAGTTACAACCGTTCGCTTTGAAAATACATACAGTAGGCTATATTCAAAGATTTGCACACATTTTCACGACTTTTTCAAAAATAGCAGATCTACAAGCTCGCAGCGCGGCACTCGGTGGCGCGCTGTGAGCTTGTATATCTGCTATTTTTCACTGGTTAAAGCAGTCAATAATTCTAGGCCTAAATGGGTTAAGATGGGGGTCCCCGGCCAAATACCTAGAATTTTGGGGGTCCTTGACATGAAAAGGTTTGAGAATCACTGATTTAGAAGAAGGATTTAGAAGACGTTTATAGAATCGGGTAAAAAAAAGACTTTCATGATCTAAAAAAAAAAAAAAAAAGAATCTACAAACTCGCTGCTATTGTTTTCTTCTTTTTTTTTTTGTAAATCTGCCATTTCTTTTTTGTAGATCTGCTATTTTAGTTAAAGCATAAAATAATGATTAATGTATTAATGCGTTCCAGGTCTAAATTGGTTTAATCCATGTCAACTTGATTTTTATTGTTTTCCCATTCCAATGCACGCACGCACGCACGCACGCACGCACGCACGCACGCACGCACGCACGCACGCACACACACGCACGCAAACACACACGTACACACACACACACACACACACACACACACACACACACACACACACACACACACACACACACACAGACAGATGATAGCGTAGGTGTAAATAGCTTTGTCACAGTGACAGTGCAGGATGCCATGTCACAACTGAAGCTCAGAATAGAGAGAGAGAGAGAGAGAGAGAGAGAGAGAGAGAGAGAGAGAGAGAGAGAGAGAGAGAGAGAGAGAGAGAGAGAGAGAGAGAGAGAGATGATAGGAAACGAAAAAAAAAAAAGGGTTGAAAAGGGTGAACAAACTAACAGTTTGAGTCCAGTCTGAGCTGAACTCAGTTACTGTTCTCAAACTGTAAGCTATGTAAGGGAAATATTGGCACATCCACTGGATGGGTGCAGGTGCGTTGGATAGTGAATACTGAGGCAATCATGAAAAGATATTTCATGAACACAAAATCCCGCACTCTGCTCTTGCTCAGCTGCTCATCTTTATTTCACTTGACAGACGTTTCGGTCCCCCTGGACCTTCTTCAAGAGTGTCTTCAAAGCGTAAGCTAACATTATTCATGTAAAATTAGTATTAGCGATGCATAGTTACACACACACACACACACACACACACACACACACAGACACGTACACGCACACGCACACACGCACACGCACACGCACACGCACACGCACACGCACACACACACACACACACACACACACACACACACACACACGCACCTGAGTAAAACAATCGCTGTGGGGATGAAACAGATAGCATCAAACAGCCCATATAAACTTCCTCCTCTCTCCACAAGTGTTCCAATCGATACGGTGTCCCTTTACCATGGTCAAATAATTATCTTCTTTGTTGGAAGAGATGTTGTCCACAATTCCATGATGTATTGATGTGGTGCCATAGGATAAAACAGGCAAAATGCTGATCAAAACTTGTGTAGACTTCTTGTACAGTAAATCAATGCATATATTCAACAACTTAACTCTTGAGCGCGTTAAAGATCTATAAGGGTCCATCATTTACCCAGGGACCACCTGGAACCCCCCCAGGGACCACTGGTGGTTGAAAACCACTGATCTAGCTGGGACCCCGTTGGGGACCCTTTCAAAGGCCACTGTGGGTTCCGCGGGCCGCCCAGTGAGCATCAGCGTACACTGAGGACAGATCAGGTGGTGGTGAGTCATGCCCGCTGTGTAATGAGACGGGCATTGTGGGTTAGAGAGCAGGCTGGCAGCGGGGCGGGGAGGAAGGTTGGTAACACGAGCCTCCCTCTGCCCTACCGGTCGCTTTTTAAAGACTCCCCCAGTCTCCTTTTACCTCCCCGGGTTACTGTAAATGTATTACTGGACTGGAGGGGGGGGGGGGAAGAGGAAACGGTTTTCGATTCATTATAATCGAATAATTAACATTAAGGTTTAGAAATGGTACTGTGAAACTACTGTTTCAAAGGGAATTCATGAAAGCACATGAAAGAAAATGTTGAGGTCCTCAAAAGTGCAGCCACACAAACGTGTGTGTCCGTGGAGAGACTGTGGAGGTCATAGACAGAGAGAGTGGGCTCATTTCATTAAAGTCAACCCATTGTGCTGGGTTGTCTTTGTACAGTGGAGCTACAGTAGAAGCACTGCAGAGAGTCAACGCAGGTCATCTCATCTCTCTGCTAATTGGACCCAGAACCTCCACCAGAGCTTGTTACCGGGACCACCAGATACAATGGGAAGAAGAAAAAAGAAAAGGATAATGATGTGTGTGTGTGTGTGTGTGTGTGTGTGTGTGTGTGTGTGTGTGTGTGTGTGTGTGTGTGTGTGTGTACCATGAGAGTTGTCTTACTAGTCTGGGATCACTTCACTTTTCTGGGTTGTATCCGGTCTGGAGCGTAAACCACAACACGTCATGTTGTAGTACTCAAAGGACTACAATTTGGCCGGAACTATCAAACCGGAAACAGTCTTAACCCAAAATATTCCCCTGCGCTCAAGGACATACTTTTAGGGCCTACCTAATAAACTCCTTGATGCGGAGTAGTTTTGCTTTTGTAAAATGTGTTTGGTATATGCATCTCAAAGCGACGTCCCTTCTTAGCCTATAGTGGTTTCCACGTAAACCAAACGGCCTGTTGTGAACGAACACCAGGCTTTCCCCCAGAAAGCCTGGTGAGGCGAGGTTAACACTTATGTTGCTATGATTTTTTCTCTTCAATGTCCCACGTTGCCATGGTTACCATAGACTTCCATGTAATTGCGCAATTGTGTAAAAAGTGCACGCCCATGCCTAGATGATGCACCACGTGTGTGCGCACTGTTCACAGCTTTCAAACAAAAAAATCCGCTTGGAAATCCGTTCAGGCATTCATGATTTATCAGCCATTATGTTTTCTTCAGATGTAAACAAACATGGCTGCCATGTTTGAAAGAATGGGTTGGTATGGGGGTTAAACATGCAATTTCGCGATCGCGATCATGCCTAACACATTTCTGGAGGTCCGAAAAACATTTTTGAAAAAAAAAAAAATTGAAAAAAATATTTTTTTTTCTTCAAAAACGGCCCAAACTCGGGAAACTCGGGGTTGGCACAGCGTTGGTACCAATACAAACTCGGGAAACTCGGGGTTGGCAACAGATGTGTTAACCTAGAACAACTGCCCGAATGAAATACAAGCTGCTATTTGGTTCAACACTCTTACACCGCATTATCCTTGCTTACATAACTGTTTCATCTCTGTCTGAAAGAAACCTAATTACGTCCAAACAGTTACTTTTCCACGATTCAAATCCAAAAGCAACCAAAGTAACAGATCTACAAGCTCAAAAATGTGTCGCATTGCACCACATTTCGAGCTTGCGTAAACGTATACTATAAAAACAATAAAATAAAATAAAAACAACGCGTGCGTTTGTGCTAGGAGCACCCACACACAGAGCCCTTCAAACGGATAGATTAAAGTTGTTGGTCACATCCAGGGTC
>NC_137814.1:5665943-5689074 GCF_963921795.1 Nannobrachium achirus
GAGGAGACCCCGTGGCAGACCAAAGACCAGATGGAAGGATTATATCTCCAAACTGGCTTGGGAACGCCTCGTTATACTCCCAGAGGGAGTGGAGGAAGTTGCTCGGAATAGCGAACTCTGGAAATCTCAGTTGGAACTGTTACCCCCGTGACCCGATTCCGGATAAGCGGTTGCAGATTGTAATGTTGGGCCCAATAAGCAATAACATTCTAGTCTATTTACAGTACACACTCCATGGCTCTCATTTGCATACGAGCAGCCTGCGACTCGTTAATTTAACGAGCCTGTCTCACAGCCACGGTCTGGTCCAGCACAGAGCCCAGAGCGTACTGTACTTCTGTTGTTCTGACAACAAATCAGCCCTGAGAAACAGCAAACGCTGCTGCCAGCCAAGCCGTTTCATGTGTTTTATGCTCGGTACTGTGAATGTACAATGTGTTATGTTGTATAGTGTCTATCCGGCTGCATATGCTATGAATACCAAGCAGCTGTATTCCACCATTACAGAGGTGATCAAACCTTTTTCAAAGGCGGCCATATAAATAATACAAAACACGTTACATTTAAAAAAGGCAGCCGGGCCAGACTTTGGACATATCTGCTATGCAGCAAAACATTCTTTTTGTTGGACGGTGTTCAGTTTGCAGGCGGTGACATGGACGACATAAAATGACCGGGGAAACAACGCGTCCTCTCCTTTATTTAACCCACTAAACCTGAGGTTTTTCTACATCTACTGTAAATCTAAAACGCTTTGTGAAAAAAACATATGTTGCTGTCAGTGGTGCTCAGAACCTTGTTTGTGCCACGCTGTGAGCTTGTAGATTTGCTATGTTTCAATAGCCGAAGTATAACGGCAGGATTAGATGTTAAATCCTGTCTTTCTTAAACCATCTAACCATTGGTTTAAGAAACACAGGAAACCAAATGGTTAAATGGTCAGATTCTTTCCCGGTCTTTAGCCGGGTTAAGGCCATCAATAAGGACACCAAATCCACTCGTCCAAGACAATTTGCCTCCTGGTTCTTGGCCCCCAAGCTGTGGAATAAACTCCCTGTCGCACTTAGCTTCTGCCGTGGTCTGAAGACTCACTTCTTCACTCCCCTTCCCTCAATGACCACACATGAAGCTAGATAGCATTTTTTAGTTTTTTTACTGTTTAGGTGCATGGTCTACCTATGATATTTTTTTCTAGCCTGCTATTCCTATGCATCTTATACAATGGGCTTATTGCCGCATCCCACTTCCAACCCCCTTTACATCGACTTCAACTCATAGGTAGTCGCATAGGTAGTCGTCGCATAGGTAGTCGGTAGTCGTCAGGACGTAAGGAATACCGCCCATAACCCTATGCCGTCCGCTCATTCGCTAAGCACGAGAGAGAGGAGGCAACAGGGGAGGGGGGGCGGGCAAGCGAGAGAGAGAGAGAGAGGTGAAATTTTACACCACTGTGTTTGCATGTGCGCTGCTGCTGCTGCCTCCACAGTGACTGCAGAGAAATAGCAGAGGCATAACAGTCACTTCTCTCCAGTGCGTCCGGCGGTCAAATATGTCCGACCGTAAACGTGCGCTGTGGCACAATAGTTCCGCCACAATAGTTCCCCCCAAAAACATTTTTTTTTTTCTTTTTTTTTTCCTTTTTTTTTTTAATTTTTTTTTTTTTTAGCTTTTTTTTTTGTTGAAAAAAACATTTTTTTTTTTTTTGAAAAAAAAAAAGTTTTTTAGTAAAGAAGCGGGCGTGGACTCTAGATGTGAGCGGCCGAAGGCCGCGAACCTCTAGTTTGTTATATTGTTGTTGATGAACTGACATATTATCTTGCTTATATTATTGATGTATTACCTGCTTATTGTAAGTCGCTTTGGATTAAAAACGTCTGCTAAATGCCTAAATTGTAAAGTGTAAACTGCATGTCCAGGTTGAATGAAGGACATGTCAGACGGTTGGGGACAGGAGGGTCACCATGTCACCATGTCACCATGTCTCCTCTACACACTAGACTAGAGCTACTGTCACTGTCACCATGTCACCATGTCTCCTCTACACACTAGACTAGAGCTACTATCACTGTCACCATGTCACCATGTCTCCTCTACAGACTAGACTAGAGCTACTATCACTGTCACCATGTCACCATGTCTCCTCTACAGACTAGACTAGAGCTACTATCACTGTCACCATGTCACCATGTCACCATGTCTCCTCTACACACTAGACTAGAGCTACTATCACTGTCACCATGTCACCATGTCTCCTCTACACACTAGACTAGAGCTACTATCACTGTCACCATGTCACCATGTCTCCTCTACACACTAGACTAGAGCTGCTGTCACTGTCACCATGTCACCATGTCTCCTCTACACACTAGACTAGAGCTGCTGTCACTGTCACCATGTCACCATGTCTCCTCTACAGACTAGACTAGAGCTACTATCACATGTTACCATGTCTCCTCTACACACTAGACTAGAGCTGCTGTCACTGACATTTCTAAAGGACGCTTTGCCATTTTCATCCAAAGATTATCCGCTGTCAAAAAACTGTGGCAAAAGAAACACCTTTTGATTGCATTATCAACTGTTCATGAGCGTGTTTCTATCCTTTCATATCTCTCTCTCTCTCTCTCTCTCTCTCCCTCTCTCTGAGAGCTCTCTCTCTCTCTCTCTCTCTCTCTCTCTCTCTCTCTCTCTCTCCCTCTCTCTCCCTCTCTCTCTCTTTGTCTCTCTCTCTCTCTCTCTCTCTGAGAGCTCTCTCCCTCTCTCTCTCTCTCTCTCTCTCTCTCTCTCTCTCCTCTCTCTCTCTCTCTCTCTCTGTGGTGATCAGTCAGACAGAAACACCTTGACATTTCAAACATCCAGGGAGACAGTGGCCATCACTCACGCACGCACGCACGCACATACAAACACACATACATGCGCACACATGCGCGCACACACACGCACAGCTCCAACAAGGTGACCTCCAGCAACAGCGTTCCACTGCTGAACCTGTCCAAGAGTGAGGATTTAAAGGTGCAGTTTGTTTTGTCTTATTCCTGATCCAATATCAATATTCTATTGAGCCGAAGTATTTAAAACATCAACTTATAAGGTGGTTACAGGTGGTTTTGGAGTATATACATATGTATTTTGGGGTATTATCCTTTTCTCCACTACATTTCTAAGAAAGGAAAAATTACTATATGAATTAACCAATTTATAATGCATAATGTACTTTATTGTATTACTGTATTTTGTTATTTTATTTTTAAGTACTTTGCAATAAGTATTGAGACTGTTTACAGCGGGAGTGTTTTAAATAGCATAGTTTGTGAGAAAACGCCCCTTTTGGAAGTAGCGAGGATACATGTGTTTACAGGACGTTTGGATTCTACTGTGAGAGTTGTGTGGGAGTGAACAGACAGACACTTTGATGTAGTGTTGGCCCAGTACTGCTGAGTCTGGAGTTTTATCAGATCATTGGTTGTATTCCCCTGGTGATAAAGCTCCAACTATACAGTCTGTGCTTTAGTCAGACAGAGCTAAATCACAGAATAAGCATGAGAAAGATTGTTTTCAGTGAGAGGATAAATAAAATAAGAACGACCCTCAAACATGTTGGATTGGCTTTGAAACATCTAGAGTAGCAGACTTAAAGGACAACTTTGTTTTTTTACAACAAGGGTTCATATTTTAGATAGTCATTAGAGAAAAGAAAAGATGAGTGTTCAAATGTTTTCATTTACTTCTTTCAATCGTTTTAGTGATTTTAACGATTTTTATTTGCATGCATGCCCCCAGGTTTGGGGCATGCATTTTCAGACACAATAAGCCGTCGATTTATTTGCTACTATTTACACCAGCCCCCATACGTCACATATGCCCATGAAAGATTGCGTTGCATCTTGGGAATGGGCTTATTGTGTCTAAAAATACATATTTAGCCAATTGTACGCATGCCCCCACCCACTGAAATCTAAATACTAAAATCACTTAAACAATAGAAAGCAGTAAAGGAAAACATTTTAACACTCATCTTTTCTTTTCTCTAATTACAATCTAAAATATAAACCCTTGTTGTAAAAAAAACTAATTTGTCCTTTAAAGGAGTAGTTCACCCCCCCAAAAACAACTTGTTTTCTATAAATATTTATTTTTTGTCACATCCCTGAACCAACCATTTGATGACCAGGTCATCGGTCAGTATAGCAGACTCGGTAGGAGACTCTTTGGGTCTAGGCGAGACTAGGAGGTAGGATACTCTACCGGAGATTGGCTTAATGTGATAAGAAAAAAAAATAAAAAAAAAACATATCCATGCATTCAGGCTTCATGGGGTATGTAGTGTGTAATTGACAGAAAATAAGTGTTTTGTTTTTTGTTTTTTGTTTTTTTTGTGGGGTGAACTTCTCTACAAAATAATAAGCTGGATCTGGATCGAGGAGGGACAATTATATCTGGCAAATCCATGAATTACCAACAGTTTAATTTATTCTTTTTCAACTATTGGCTTCTCTTACAACCAATGGAACGGAGTCCAGGGCTGAACCATTTTGCTTTTAACGTGTGTTCCTCTTTCATGAGGTCACCTCTGATGTTCTCCACCTTCTCCTTGAAGTGGTCCTCTCTCTGTGAGTCACTGAAGACAGTGAGAAACATTCTGAGATGTGTTCTGACCTCCACCGCTTGAAGGGAGATTTTACCAAGCACCAAAACACTTTGAACGTCTCGTCTGGCTTTATGCGTGCACCCCAGACAAAATGACATGGCACAAAAAATTAACAAATAAATAATAGAAAGTCACCGAAAATGGTAATTGAAAAAACACGGCCGCCCTCACACATTAGAAGGACAAAAAGAAGGACAACATTAGTCCAGAACCAAGGGCATGCTTTTTCTTGATCAATGGTTAAAATGGAGTTTGAAGTTACAATGGGTCACAATAGGAGGGTGAAATGAACATCAAATATGAAAAACACTGAATCAAGCCACTTAAAAACGGTCTGGGGTCTGAGTAGATGTTAAAATGACCCCAAAGGTGTTTTAAAATGAAATATCCCTCTAAGCCCTATTTTTGGTGTGAATATATATTATCTTTTTAAAAGAGAAAGATATTAACTAAAATCCTTGCTTCTGGAGGGTGTCCCTCCCCTGGCACAACATATTTTGAGATGGGGATCATATAATCTTTGGGGGTCCCTGACGCATGACGTTTGAGGACCCCTGACACAGCAACATAGGATTAGGATTTACTGGTAGGATCGGCCTCAAGTCTTAATGGTCAATATAGGAGACTTGTCAGGAGACTCTTTGAGTCTAGGAGATAGGAGACTAGGATACTCTACCGGAGATCGTCCCAGAAAAAAAAAAAAAAAAAAACATCTCCAAGCATTCAAGGCTTCATAATTGTGTCTGGGGTTCACGCATAAAGCCAGACAAGACATTAAAAGTGTTTTGACGCTTGGTAAAATATCCCTTCAAGCGGTGGAGGTCAGAACACATCTCTCAGTGACTCACAGAGAGAGGACCACTTCAAGGAGAAGGTGGAGAACGTCGGAGGTGACCTCATGAAAGAGGAACACATGCTAACATGCTGGGTACACAGCAAGAGGTGCAGCAAAAGCTTAAGCTCCTTAAGGGGGGGGGGGGGTAAGTGTAATAGTGTATGTACTTATGTATTATAGTACAAGCTGAAAGGCATCGATCCGCCATTACTGTGTACACATTGGACGACAAGACTTCCGGGTAAAAAAAAAAAGGGTTGTCAAAAAGGAATTGTTGCAATCTACTTCCGGCCTTCAAAATAAGAGACTGGCCGCGGACGGAGCCTGCGAACGGCAGCTTGGACATTTTAACCCGTTCATGTCTGGAGCACTAAATGAGTTAATAGTTAAAGCATAGAATAGTGTTTAACTCATTCAGAGCCCCAGACATTAACGGATTATAATGTCCAAAGTGCCTCCTTCAGGTCCCATTCACTTGCGTTGTCTTATTTTGAGGCCAGAAGTCCACCACGCAATCACTTCCGGTCTGACGTCATCGGATCGTGCGCCGGAACCGATCGTTCTCCACGTGGAGTTGTGTAATGGCCGACCGGAGCTTTTATCATTGTGTAACATAAGCGAGCATCTGCCTCCATCCTAGCTTCTAAAGTGTAGTTTTGAGATAATGGACATTAAAGATGAGATCCCCCGTCCACCTCAATGTTATGGATGGGACTATTTTGTGCTCGTGGAGCCGTGATGATGCAAAATCAGCGACGGATTTCGTCTCCGGACCCGCGGCCATTCTTCTCGGTAATGTACTCGCCGTTACAGTAATCTATTACTTTTCCCGAGATATCTCGTGAATGGCACTACAGTAATCTATTACTTTTCCCGAGACATCTCGTGAATGGCACTAGATGAGTTAAGTAATTATGTGTAATAAGTGAAGTCTCAGAGGTAACAACGCGTGCAGACAGAGTGTGTAGTACAGGAACTACTAGTTGCTGTGACAACAAATACCAAACTGACAGCTTCTGCCAACACAACAGCCTGCACTGAGAGAGCATGTTTGCACAACAACAGTGAGCCAGGTAAACACAAACATCAAATGCAGAGAGACACTCAGTAAACTCAGGTGAACCAAGAACCGAGCATCTGTCAAATATTATAACTCTAACTCTGGGGGATCCCGGGATCGAACTGGGAACCCTGTGGTTCCCTAGAGGGACAGCTCTACCTTCCGAGCCACTGCTGCTGACATTAGGAAAAGATGCAGGTTGGGTTTAGGGTTAGGATGAGACATTTAGAGGTTCAGTTTAGGGTGTTTTCCCCTGTTTTATACGTCGCTGCGCACCGGAAAGTAGCTGCTCACAGTGCCACCTGCTGTGATCTTGTAGATCTGCAATCTTTTCCGGCTACGTTTCAGCTATTTTGAGCAATTTTCAATGGCGATGTCCTCACGAGCACACAGCAATACACACCTGTGTATATGAGCGTGTGTGCGTGCAATGTGACATCATAAAGTCAATGGAGAAAATGAATTCACAAATAAATGTATAATAAATTTCAATTATATATATATATATAACATATCTCTAAGCAGAATTGATTCCCGATGAAGCTGGTGGATTTGACATATGGCCCACTGCGGGCCACCAAAACTGGGAGGAGTAACGAGGCAAAATAAAGTGTATCTAGGAAGGGAAAGATGAAATAAAGTCGGTCAAATACTATGGTCTGGCTTCCCTGCAGGGCAACCACACTAATGATGAATAGGTCATCTTCGGGAACAGTATTTTCTAGTGTGAGGTGAGCACCGCTCACTTCACACTGGTGTGATTTTCTATCTATCAGTCAGTCAGTCAGTCAGCCAGAATGTGTTTATTTATTCAGTCGGTGGTCAGAGATCACCATCGACAGTGTCGACCCCGTCAATACTAGCACGACTGGAAGGCCATCCCATCATCCCTCTGGCACGTCACACACACACACACACACACACACACACTCACACGTCACACACACACACACACACTCACACGTCACACACACACACACGCACGCACGCAAGCACGCACGCACACAGATCAAAGGATTCCTCAGGCCGTGTGATGTATGTGGGGGAATATCGATCCAAACAACAGCAGCACAACACGCTATGCACACACACACACACACACGCTCTGCACACACACACACACACACACACGTGCTCTGCACACACACACACACACACAACACACAACACGCTCTGCACACACACACACAACAAACAACACGCTCTGCACACACACACACAACACACAACACGCTCTGCACACACACTCCCCAGGACGAGCTGAGCTCAGCATGGACGCTGACACACACACACACACACACACACACACACACACACACACACACACACACACACACACACACACACACACACACACACACACACACACACACACACGCAACGTTCTTGAGATTCTTGGGATCCGTAAGTCCCTCCCAATTACCCTTTGGCACGTTCCTTCAAGGGTTTCGTCTGAAGCTCACACATGAGGTAGTCACAGGTAGTTTTTCTAATTCATTCGGTTCACCTCTGCCAACGTTATTCATGATTTTACCTTATTATGAAGGACCCACAGGCGTGACCACGATGAGCTACACACTGTTTGTAAAATACAACAATCATGTGTTCTTTCGCCCAGTAAAGAAAAAATCGCGACCTTGACGATCTGTTCTTTAGTTATATGATCCAAGAACGCATCTTTTGACGATCAAAACAATATGGGAGCAGAATCCAAGATAAATCCATTTTCTGAATTCTCTACCATTGGTCTGAATGGAAAACCGGAACATCCGGACGGCCTCATCTCCCGAAGGATCATGGGACATTGAGTCCCTGCATTACTATGGGGTGTATCAGAAGCGTAAATGACGGCTAAAGTGTTAAAGGGATGTAACTTACGATCCAGTCCGTTGACGTATCTCATGGTGATCTCACAGTGGCCCCACACGGCGCTGACGATGGGGTACAGCTTCTTGCCCTTCAGGCCCCGGAAGGCCACGCCCAGGTACTGCCCGTCGACGGCGAAGCTCAGCGTCCCCTCGTCCATGTCCAGGACCACCAGCAGGGAGTCGGGCAGCGAGAAGCCCTCCTCGGGCTCCAGGAAGCGTGGGTAGGGGGGCAGCGCGCTGTGGGCACCACGGGGCTGCAACCAATCAATGAATGAATGAATGGTTTATTGCTGTGTTTGAACGCATGCCTTGGTTGTCCCACACGAGCCGCCACAGTCTCATAAATCAGTGGTTCTCAACCTTTTCAACCAAAATAATCATATTTTAACTGGGGACCCCCCCACCCTGATGAGCACTAAGTGTTGAGGCATTACATTTTGTATAACATGGTTCTATTGTGAAAATAGTAGATCGGCTATTTTCACAATTTCTGCCTCTAATTATTTGACAATTTGTCCAATGTTTAATTTGTCATTTTAGAGGTATTAAAAAGTCATTCAATTGTCACTTTAGAAATGTGCAGATACCCTCTATACACTTAAACTTTATGTTGGTTTGTTTACTGTTGAGTGAGAAAACAATGTTGCACATTAAGTTAATCATCTGGGGACCCCCCACAATAATGTGGGGACCCCGACCCACAGGTTGAGAACCACTGTCATAAATCATGTTTTGGGATGAGCATTCTGCACAACTGCCAATCAAAGTGACTGTACTGGCCAATCACAGCACGTCTTTTCCGGGACTTGGCAAAACACAGAACAGCATAACATCTGTTTAGCAGAGTGTGGCGGCTCGTGTGGGACAACGATGGTATGGATGTGTTTGTAATGACTACTAGAAACACATTCATGTAAAAATCACTTTTGACCACAACAAATAGTGTAAAAGTGATAGGCTTATGGGGCTTTTAAGCCGTGACATCATTTTGTAGGCAGAGGAGAATCTGCCCCCAGAGCATTTTCTGTCCCTCGCTATTTTCAACAGATCCGAGACAAAAATAACGACTAAAGTATAATTCTAACACTTTCCTATCAACAACAAAGAGAAGAAAAATGTGTAAATAGTAAAAATATTAAAAAGATTCACGGAAACTGGGGGCAGAAATTCTCCTCTGCCTACAAAATGATGTCATACTTAACAGCCCCATAGGCTCCACTCTATGCTATGAGAGCTGCTGGGTTCTGCTGGGGAAACTGGACAACAGGGACGTTTCTTCCTATTAGACCCCATGGACAGTCATTTAGGAAAACGAGCCTAGATGTTATTTAGCCTGGAGTTGTCCTTTAAGAGTCCACTTGTGCGCTACTTGATAATACAAGGCAATCTTTTTGCAGAAAGTCTTATTCTGGTGAATATTTATGCTCCTAATAATGACGACCCAAATTTCTTTAACAATTTATTTCTATTATTGGCATCGCTAAAAGGTCAGTACCTGATAGCTGGGGATTGGAATGTGACTCTGGACCCTATCATGGATAGATCCACCCATTCTGATAAAACCCACTCGAAAAGTAGGGAGGTTATACAACAGTTTGCTAAAGATCTAAACCTTAGAGACGTTTGGAGAGATAGAAATCCCGATGTCGCTATGTACTCATGTTATTCCAGCACGTACAAGACGTACAGTCGGATAGATCTATTTATGATCTCTGTAGGCATCCTGGATAGGGTCAAAAAGTGTGTGTATGATAGTATTCTGATCTCAGATCACGCACCTAACAGTTTAACTTATGTAGATCCGGGTCGTTTAAAGGATCCCCCCAAATGGAGGTTTGAACAGAGATGGCTCCAGGACCCTGACCTAATGACTTATATTGGAGGACAAATTGACTTATATTTTGCTACTAATACTGATGAAACAACTGCAACCGTGAGATGGGAAGCTTTTAAGGCTTTTATTAGAGGACAGATCATAAATTTCACAAGTTCAAAATCCAAAAAAATTAAACAAAAAGTTTTATTGTTAGAATCCAAAATTAAGAACATGGAGGCCTCTTACTTCATGAAGCCCTGCCCTAAAGTTCATCAGGAAATACTACTCTTACGCGCACAATACAACGAAATTTCGGCCTCCAAAGCAGCGGCTAATCTACTAAAACTAAAACAAACCATCTTCGATCAGGGCGAGAAGCCCAGCAGGGTTTTGGCTTGGCGCATCAAACAGCTCCAAACCGAGAGATCGATTTCTGTCTTAAAAAATGACAGGGGGGAAGATATATCGGATCCAATTGAAATAAACGAGGCATTCAGAGAATATTATAGCAGGTTATACAGTTCTGAGACAACTCAAGAACAGGTGGACCAAAGCACCTTTTTGGATAACATTAATATTCCCCAACTTCGGGAACAGGATGGTGAAAAGTTAGGGGCATCCTTGGATGAGGGTGAGATCTCCGAGGCAATAAGTAGCATGACATCTGGTAAAGCCGCTGGACCTGACGGTCTGCCCATAGACATTTATAAAAAATTTGCAAGTAAACTAACAAAACCCTTACTTGACATGTTCTCGGAATCATTTGAGGATGGAGTATTACCTCCCTCCTTGAGAGGAGCTCTCATTACGCTTCTTCCAAAACCGGGTAAACCAAACAATAGATGTGAAAATTTACGACCAATTAGCCTGTTAAATTCGGATCTGAAAATACTATGTAAAATATTAGCTAAAAGACTGGAAGGTGTTTTGTCTGTAATTATAGAAGATGACCAGAATGGTTTCATGGTAGATCGTCAGGGTTTTCACAATGTAAGGAGGGTACTAAATATATTACACATCCAGAGGGGGGCGCCAGATACAGCCCTTTTGTCGCTTGATGGCGAAAAAGCTTTTGACAGAGTAGAATGGCCGTTTCTGTTTGAAATGCTCATACGGTTCGGTCTGGGGGAGAATTTTTGTAAATGGGTAAAACTGTTATATAACGATCCATATGCAGAAATACTTACTAACAATATCATATCTAAACCGATAAGGATCAACAGAGGCTGTAGACAAGGTTGCCCACTTTCACCATTATTGTTTCTGATTGCATTTGAACCGTTTGCTATTGCTGTGAGAGAGCATACGCAGATTTCGGGCATAAATGTGGAGAGACTAGATCATCGTATAGCCTTGTATGCGGATGATGTAATCCTCTTCTTAAAAAATCTGCAAACGTCTATTCCGGCCCTTTTGGATCTCATTAAAACCTATGGTCATATATCAGGTTACAAAGTAAACAACTCAAAATCATCCATTATGCTCTTAAACTCGGACGAAAGATCTAACCCACCAGATTATGCCTGTCATTTCAAACCAGTAGACTCATTCACCTACCTAGGTATCCAAATTGTTCCAAAATTAGAAGAGGTCTCGAACTGCAATTATAACCCAATATTATCAACAATTGAGAACTCTATCAACAGATGGTCGAGTCTTTCAATTTCTTTAGCTGGCAGGATTAATATACTAAAAATGAACGTGCTTCCCAAGTTGCTGTACTTATTTCAAAACATACCCTTACCACCTCCATCAAACTTCTTCTCTAGAACCAAGAAAATGTTTACCAATTTTATATGGAATAATAGACGTCCCAGACTCCGACTGACATTACTGTATCTACCTTATGATAGGGGAGGGTTACAGTGCCCTAACTTAATGTGGTATCTTTGGGCAGCTCAATTGAGAGCATTAATGTTCTACTTCACAACAGAGAATGCACCGGCATGGAGGGACTTAGAATCTAGCTCCTTACGACTCCCATTCCCCTCTTATATATACTCTGATTCTCAAAAAAATCTCATAAAGAAAACATCTAACCCTATAGTTAAATATATGATTAAAATTTGGAGGGATATTAACAAGCACTTGAATGTAACCTCTCCCATTTCCTGGTTCACTCCGATTTGGGGTAACAATCAGTTTGTACCGGGTAGAGCAGATGGGGGATTCAAAATGTGGGCCGATAAAGGTATACGCCAATTGAAGGATGTATTTGGAAGCTTAAAAGGTACCATGTTATCGTTTGAAGAGCTTGTTACTAAGTATAACATCCCTCGTAAACACCGTTTCAAATACTTTCAAGTAAGGAGCTATATTCGAGCCAACCAAAACCAATCTTTAAGTGCTCCCTCTGTGTCGGAGTTGGAGAGGGCTCTGGTTAAAGACCCCTTTAAAAAGGGAATTATATCAGAATTTTATAATCTCATGGTGTCTTTTTCGCTGGAGACCTCTGAATCTAAGCTTGAAGCCTGGAAGACAGATTTACAGGTAGATCTGACAGAGGAACAGTGGAGTACAGCTTGTATAGAAGCTCAGTCTCAAACAGGGAACACACGATTAAAACTTCTACAATATAATTGGCTTATGAGAGTGTATATCACACCAGAGAAATTGAATAAATTTGATAGTAATATTCCCGATGTGTGCACCAGATGTGGTGAAGACAAGGGCACACTGTTCCACTGTCTTTGGTCGTGTCCAAAATTGATGGAGTTTTGGAAGGAGGTCGGGCAGGAAATTCAAAAAATTTTATCTGTTAAAATAGTACCAGAACCGACATTCTTTCTGCTTGGTCTATATCCAGAGGGACACAAATTGAAAACCTGTGAAATCAAGTTTATTGATATCTGTATCTTACAAGCTAAAAGAATAATTGCATTATCTTGGAAGAGTCTGGGAAAACCGAGTATTTCTCTATGGTTCAGAGAACTGTGTTCATGTCTACCTCTGGAAAAGATTACATATATTTTGAAGGACAAACAAGAGGTATTTCAGAAGATATGGGGTTGTTTCATTCAATATATGAAAGACTGTAACTTGGGACACTTAATGTCAGAACGGGGGGGGGAGTAGTGCTGTTGTTGTTTTTGTTGTTTTTCTTTTCTATGGTTTTGGTTTGTTTTTGTCATGTTTCTTTTTCTCTTGCTTTTGCTTTTGCATTTTGTATGTTTAAAAAAAAAAGTGTAACAATTGTAACAATTGAATTTCCTGTGAAAAAAAGAAAATCTTAATAAATATATTGTTAAAAAAAAAAAAAAAGAGTCCACTTGTGGTTCTCAATTGTTTTATTTGCAAGGATCCCCATAACTCTGAGAGTGTAAAAATGGAATCAGATGGACCAGTAGGGTTCCTGATCTGCTATTATCACCACTGTTTTTACCCATTAACACCTGGAACGCATTATTATGCATTATTACTTTCACCGTTATTTTATGCTTTAACTACTAAAAAATAAAAGATCTACAAGCTCACAGCACAGAGTGCTGCTTTGAATATACTGACCTGATTCTATGAATGTCTTCTAAATCCTTCTAAGGTTTTTGAAAAACGCACGTTTCTACGTCAGTGAGTGTTTCTCAATCTGCAATGCCGAACCACATCTCTAAATATTTAGTCCCAGGGACCCCGAGAAGAAAAATTTGAGTCACAAATGTTCGCTTATAATATATATACAAAGATTTACGGGGGAAAAAAAACATGATTTTTCAATAATAGCAGATCTACAAGCTCGCACTGCGAGCTTGTAGATCTGCTATTTTTCAATTGCTAAAGAATAAAACAATGGTTAAAGCGGTTCCCAGGGCTAAATGGCTTTTAACTCATTGAGTGCCTATCCCGAATTAGTTCGGGATATTAAAAAAATAAAAATAAATAAAAAAAAGATTTTGAAAAAAAATTTTTTGAAATTTTTTTTTTTGGACCCCATCAAATCTAGTGAACATGATTTCAATCGCGATTTTGCATGTTCCACCCCCATACAACCCCATCTAACATACAGGGCAGCCATGTTTGTTTACATAACATGTAAAACATAATGGCGATTATCTCAAGAATGCCTGAACGGATTTCCAATCGGATTTTTTTGTTTGAAAGCTGTGAACAAACTGCACAAATCCACTCCAATGCAATCCAGGATTGCATTGGATTTTTTAGAGCTCATTCTTCTCTGTTTTTTTCCCATGCATGAGGTGTGCAAGGTTTAATCATGGCTAAGTTGACGAAAATAAGGCTTCTAAAATGCTTGGTAGCCAATAGCTAACTTCAAGCTAACTTCATCCTCTTCCTGTACATGCACAAAGGAAAGTGTTCAGGCAAGTCATGGCTGCAGGGCTTCTGCATATACCAGCATATCTCTATGGGATTTTCTATGGCCACTGGGCGCCCTCTAGTGGTGAAAGGGGTGGCACTAAATGAGTTAACAGGCGAACAACACTCAACACGTTAACAGTTCTACTGCCAGATGTTACAATGTATTTATTGGGGCTGGTGCCAGCAAAAAGCAGCTTACCTTTGCGATGTTATAGAAAAAGATCAATTCAATATTTTCAACCAATTATTTTTCATTTTCATTTATTATGTGTGCACTTTGGCCAAGATGGCAGCAAAGGGCAGCCTTGTGCAAAGAATGGGTTTGAATTGGGCCGCTCCGCTTGCCGTGGTTCAGAGCATAGAAATGCATAATCTAGCTCACATCCACAGAGAACAGCCAGGAAGTGATTTGGGACTCCATCATTGCTAACGTGCGGTGGATTTTTGAGAGCAGCGTTACGGGAGATGTTTTTACTGTACACGGCGGCGCGACCCCTTGTCAGCTTTACAGTCATCAGACAAGGTAAAAAAGAACGAGCCGCAATGGCAGCACGCTTGGTTCAAAATTGGGGCGAACGGGAACGTCCGAAGCAGTAAAAGAGTTAATGTCCTTTCTTTACCGTGAGGTTCTTGCTGTCGTGACAGAGGCGGTTGCGTCCCCCCAGGTCTTACCGTGAGGTTCTTGCTGTCGTGACAGAGGCGGTTGCGTCCTCAGGTCTTACCGTGAGGTTCTTGCTGTCGTGACAGAGGCGGTTGCGTCCTCAGGTCTTACCGTGAGGTTCTTGCTGTCGTGACAGAGGCGGTTGCGTCCCAGGTCCCAGCCCCAGGACTCCTGGTCTTGGCCCACCAGCGCCGTGTAGCCCACGGAGTGGAGCGCCGCCTCCTGCGTGGCCACGCCCACCACGGCGTGCGTGCCGCGCTGCCGCGCCGGCCAGTGGATGCGCCAGGCGTGGAGGCCGCGCGTGTGGCCCACGCGACCCCGGATGCAGTCGGTGCTCTGGGCCACCGGGTGGCGGTGGAGGGTCAGGCGGTCCTCCTCCTGGTGTTTTTGGAGGGTCGGTTGGTTTGGGGTTTTGGGAAAACGTTGCGAGGAGAGGAGAGAGAAATACAAGTGAGTTACATCGCATTGACTGAACGGCTATGGAAATGTTACGATTTTTAAGATGCGGTGCCATGAAAAGTAATTTCAAAAAATAAAATCTAAGATCTAAGTTGTGAGCTTGTAGATCTGATATTTTTACTAGTTTCGGTCCGAGACCAACGTCTAACTTCTCTTTTGGTTCACGGGCTAAAAAGATTGGGAACCACTGGTCTAATGCATGTCCAACTGGGGGTCCTTGAAATCAAAATGGTTGAAAATTACTGGCGTACAAATCTTCTCTTATGGTGGTCCGTTCTGAATACCTTGATGAAGACGTTGAGCGAGCGGTCCTCTGGGTTCCATGCGTGGCGCAGCTGTGTGGCGGGCCCTGCAGGGGGCATGTCCAGCAGCTGGTCCAGGCGGGGGGGCTTGGCAAAGTCAGGACCACCCAGCTCGGGGTGGCGGCGGCGGTGCGACGCCGACGGCCGGTAGGACGGAGAGCCCACCGTCTCTGGAGGGAGAGAGAGAGAGAGACTATGAGAACGCTTTATTATGCATCATTCATTGAACCATTATTGTATGCTTTAACTATTGAAAAATACTCACACCGAGTGCCATACTGTGAGCTTTCAGATCTGCTATTTTTGAAAAATCATGAAAAAGTCTTTGAAAAAATAAATAAATACATAAATATATATATATATATATATATATATATTAGAATACTTTTTATCCCACACAGAAAGGCCCTATCGCCAACCCCACCTAGGGTGTGGGCGCTGATGACGCGGAGGGAAGAACACGCCCCCAGCACCCACATCGTCCCCCGGCGGAAATCGAACCCAGGACCTTCTAGCTGTGAGGCGAAGTGCTAACCACTGCGCCAACATGCCCCTTCTTTGAATATTTTTGACCCGATTCTATAGTTGTCTTCTAAATCCTTCTTCTAAATCAGTGGTTCTCATGTCAAGGACTCCCAAAATTACAAAATTGCAAAATGATGTGCAGTTTGGGTTAAGGAGTGTGCTCAGAATAATGTTAGACGTATATCAGTGATGTCAGTCATCTCCAAATGTGGGCACCGTTTGGTATCAGTGATGTCAGCATGTGTTCAGACAGACATAGGACAGACAGACATTGGGTCAGTTCTCCTACCCGTGTCGACGGTGCGTCCGTCCACCGTCTTGATGCCGCCCGAGATCTTCTGACCCATGGTGGTGGTGGTGGCGTATAGGAACCTGACGGGTCAGGGAGGGAGGGGGGCGATGGGGTGGGGTGTGTCCTGTGTCGGGGCGGGGGGTGACTTCCTGTTACCTCATCAACGTGTCGGGGGGGCGAGCAGCGTGGGGAGGGGGCGGGGCGAGCGGGGTGAGCGGGGTGAGAGGGAGGGGCGGAGAGGTCCGTAGAGGAAAGGGGGCGGGGCGTCTCTCTGAACGACGGAGCTGCTCCTGTTGAAGAGACGGAGGACAAGATTAATAAGAAGTCTGGTCTGGTAGAGAGAGAGAGAGAGACAGAGAGATAGAGAGGGAGGGAGAGAGGGAGGGAGGGAGAGAGAGAGAGAACAAACAGGAGAAACGATGACAGCTTAACAACAAGTACACACTCACACACACGCACACTTTTCTCACTCAACGGTAAACAAGCCGACATACAGTATAAGTGTATACAGCAGGGATGGGTAATTATTTTTCCCATGGGGCCACAACATGAACAACAGAACATATTATGGAGGGCCGGGCCAAAAGGCAGTGCTCCCCGCAAGATGTGCTCCTTGCAAACTAAACACATGGCTTTACCTCCAACTTCAGTAAATAAATACTGAAAACCTGGCATTCGGCATCGGCTTTTCTTTTTTTAGCCACTTTAGCCATTGTTGATGGGTAAGGTAAGGCAGGTGGTCTTGTGACCAGTCTGACCACCTGCTTGTTACTGAGACAACATCCAATGATCACGCACACGTGCTGATGTACGCATTGCGTCCAATATGTGAATAAAACATTTCAAAATAAAAAAATGCAGTCCATGCATGAGGTAAAATTTGAAAATGTGTTTATTTTGTAATTTGCCATTAACCCTACAAGGCCGGTCCAAGTGAACCAAAGGGGGCACAATGCCCAGGTCTGGTATACAGGGTATCTCCCCATTTCTAAAGTGACACTGTAAGGATGCAAGGAAGCATACTAGGGCCTTTAACATTCCTAATTTACCTTAACAATGTGACCGCAGGGCGTGACCCTCAGTAAGGCACTGACCAAAATATAGCTAGTCTTAGTCAACAATGTTGACACACACACACACGGCGTGTGTGTGTGTGTGTGTGTCGTTGTGGCATGTGTGTGTGCGTGTGTGCGCGCGCGTACATATTGATATTGAATGTCTAATATATAAGTGCCTGAATGGTCTGGCTCCCCCTCCTCTTATGGAATTCATCCATAAGAGGAGGGACATTGGACGCAGTACTAGGTCAACATCTAGGGGAGACTGTGATATTGATTTTAGAAAAACTACCTTTAGTAAAAACGTTCTCTCCATAAATGGTTGCCAATATTGGAACCAGCTCCCTGCCTCAATTAGAGAGATCCCCACATTCGGTGCTTTTAAAGGGCAGTTGAAGCAATGGCTAAAACGCTCACAAACATGTAACCACCTATAAGAAAATAATTGATGCCTGTATGAATTTACTCTGCCAGGTTAGTCTCTCCTGTGTGGTTTTTGGAGCTGTGTGAAGCACAGGCTCCCTATACGTGGCCGTGTGGGTCTGTGTGTCTGTGTGTCTGTGTGTGTGTCTGTCTGTGTGTGTGTATGTAGCCTGAACTTCCTAAACTTCGGCACGCCACTAGTCCCACAGTTTTGCCACCACACACTCGCGCCATATGTCAAATCGACCGGCTTACTCGGGAATCGTGGGCTATTACTTTTCTAAGAGAAAGGTTCTATAGTTTAATTGATATTAATTTATTAGTGAATTAATTTTCCCCATTGACTTATAATGGGAATCGCAAAAACTCACATTCAATTATTTGTCTCTCGCAAACCATAGGGGCTAGAGTTTCAAGACTTGGAGAGGAGGTTCATAATGATTTCAAGGATTAAATAAAAAATAATTGTGTCATTTGGCCGCATGGTGGCGCCATAACACCCCACTTTACGTTTTGGCCTGTAACTCTTGAACCGTAGGTCGGAAAATTAAAAATATTTTTTCCCTGGATTCCTTGGGTCATGACGCATCTCCCCATATAGGCCACGCCCATTTGCGCCATGATAGATTTTCCGCCATCTTGAATTTTCTCCAAAACACACTTTTTGCTCCTTTTCCTACATATTTTCTTCAAATGTCACAAAAATCGGTACACATGATCCACACACACACACACACACACACACACACACACACACACACACACACACACACACACACACACACACACACACACACACACACACACACACACACACACAGCTCCACTTCACACGGGTGTGATTTTAACTTACTTCTGGCACTAGGCACCTTGTCGCACTAGGCACGCGGTTGCGCCAAGCACCTTGTTTTTGTTGTGTTGTTGTTCGCCCTGTACTGTTCTGATCTTGTTTTTGTTAGTCTTGTTTTGTTTTTTGTTTCTTGTTTTATGTCCTGAGGACAACGGATGAAATTTAGCTTTAAGCTAACTCCGGCTGGTTTACACTAAGATCTTGTATGTTGTATTATGCAATATGTCATAATCTCTGTGTCCATGAACTGGTACTGTCCTGTCTAAATAAACAAATAAAGTAAAGTAAAGTAAAGTACACACAC
Source organism: Nannobrachium achirus (assembly GCF_963921795.1). Lineage (NCBI taxonomy): Eukaryota > Metazoa > Chordata > Actinopteri > Myctophiformes > Myctophidae > Nannobrachium > Nannobrachium achirus. The sequence continues at coordinate 5,685,356 of NC_137814.1, forward strand.
AAAGCCCCCCCAAAAACCCTGCATCGTTGCGTTGCTTGCTCAGAGTTGCTTGCGTTGCTCTCATTTAGATAATGCAGTTTTAATGAGCTGCTTTCACACTGCTGCCAGAGGGAGCTAAACAACACAAAGATTATTTATGACAAATATATCAATGCTATCAGGGAGAAACCTTCTATCTCCATGTTTAAACTCTTTGTATGTTTTTTGGGGGGAGAAAGGCATGACATACTACTACAGAATCACGCAAATGTGGGTGTTTTAGAGAAGGGAGAAGAGTCTGGGACACTTGGAGCGTTGTCCAGGGTGTTTTAGGGAAGGGAGAAGAGAGCGTTGTCCAGGGTGTTTTAGGGAAGGGAGAAGAGAGCGTTGTCCAGGGTGTTTTAGGGAAGGGAGAAGAGAGTGTTGTCCAGGGTGTTTTAGGGAAGGGAGAAGAGAGCGTTGTCCAGGGTGTTTTAGGGAAGGGAGAAGAGAGCGTTGTCCAGGGTGTTTTAGGGAAGGGAGAAGAGAGCGTTGTCCAGGGTGTTTTAGGGAAGGGAGAAGAGAGCGTTGTCCAGGGTGTTTTAGGGAAGAGAGAAGAGAGTGTTGTCCAGGGTGTTTTAGGGAAGGGAGAAGAGAGCGTTGTCCAGGGTGTTTTAGGGAAGGGAGAAGAGAGCGTTGTCCAGGGTGTTTTAGGGAAGGGAGAAGAGAGTGTTGTCCAGGGTGTTTTAGGGAAGGGAGAAGAGAGCGTTGTCCAGGGTGTTTTAGGGAAGGGAGAAGAGAGCGTTGTCCAGGGTGTTTTAGGGAAGGGAGAAGAGAGCGTTGTCCAGGGTGTTTTAGGGAAGGGAGAAGAGAGCGTTGTCCAGGGTGTTTTAGGGAGGGTTCTGGCAGCTGTGTCAGCTGATCTGAGTGAGCAGGAAACAGTTTTGCACATTACAGTTACAATAAAAGGTTTCCACCTGACAGCGATGATGCAGCACAGGAAGTTCACCAGAACTTAGTCTCGCGTGGCCAGACTGTTGACTCCGCAATTTGCAAATGCTCCCGTCATACAGTCTGGAATAACGGTAGAAGAACGATGAGTAACCGGTTAAAGCGGAAGTGAAGCCTCCTCCTCACTTCCGTTTCCGTCTCACATCGCGCACATTCATCATTATATAAATGAAAATCATCTAAGCATGTTTAGCTTGTTGCTTATCAGAAATGACAATTTAAAATATATTTTCTTGAACAGAATTGCCAATTACTCGCCGTTCAGGACCTGTAGTTCCAGACTCTATATAGCATTCAGAGATTGTGGAATAGTTGTCTGGCTACGCGAGACCAGAACATGACCACGTAATACAGCCTATTGGGGGCTGCTCTCCATTCTGATATGCTGCCATTCAGATATTGACTTCTAATTGTCTGAGTGGCAGCACTTCCTTAGAGGTTAGGGTTAGGTATAGAGTTAGTGTCTGAATGGCAGCATGTCTGAATGGGGGGATGTAACCAGCCTATTCCCTTTGCCCTCTGGGAGTTGAAGAAGTCAAACTCCTCCACTTCAGAGGACACACACACACACACACACACACACACACACACACACACACACACACACACACACACACACACACACACACACACACACACACACACACACACACACACACACACACGCACACACACACACACAGATTTCAATAATGTTAAAGACGCAAATAGGCACTGGAGGGAATCTCCACCAAATCTCGTTCAACCCAGATTGGCCTCAAATGAGGGGTTCAATTCATTCTACTGCTATGTAATGCCACCCACATGTGGAATGACCTACTGTATAGACACAGTCATAACAATGAGCAGTGGCCCACCAGGACCTCCGGGGAAATGAACATCTCCAGGTTGAGGATGTCTGCCAGTCCGTTCCGCTAAGCCTGATCACTGTTGTTTGTGGCATCATTAAATTGCGTCCTAAATAATACTAACATGCCAATACAAACCAAACAGTTGATTAAATGGACTTCTACACACTCCATTAGCGAATGATGGAGAGAGAGAGAGAGAGAGAGGCACAGACAGACGGACAAAGGGACAGACAGACAGAGGAACAAACAGAGAGGAGATAAGGTGAGATTGGTTGACGATAAGCTAAAAATACAGCATCCCTATGTAACGCTAGCAGGCAGTTCCTGCTAGCATTACACGCACGCACGCACGCGCACACACACACACACACACACACACACACACACACACACACACACACACACACACACACACACACACACACACACACACACACACACACACACACACACACACACACACACACACACACACACACACACACACAGAGAGAGTTCCTGCTAGCTTCCAGCGTCTTCCAGGATGAGCTGGGGTGACGTGGTCGTCTCATTCATCACACTTCAACTTTAGCATTTCTCACTGTAGTCATTTACACTGAGTGTGTGTGTGTGTGTGTGTGTGTGTGTGTGTGTGTGTGTGTGTGTGTGAGTGTGTGTGTGTTCCTGAATGAGTGAAGACATCCCCCTGGGGGATGGGATGGCAGCTTACAACAGATGGGAACTGTAACATCACATCAGAGCAGCTATGATGCACCGCACCTCTCTCTCTCTCTCTCTTCTCTCTCTCTCTCTCTCTCTCTCTCTCTCTCTCTCTCTCTCTCTCTCTCTCTCTCTCTCTCTTCTCTCTCTCTCTCTCTCTCTCTCTCTCTCTCCTCTCTCTCTCTCTCTCTCTCTCTCTCTCTCTCTCTCTCTCTCTCTCAAGGTATGGTTGTGTAGATCAGATAACACACGTGGGGCCCCTGGGAGGTGGGGGACAAAAGAATAAGAAGAATAGAATGACAGATACTAGTAAGACGCCTCAGGGCGACATGCGACCTCGCATCTGGCCAGTGATGTATATCGGACCAGTTACCCATATATGGAGACCCCTGGTACCCATATATGGAGATATAAATATATATGTATTACATATGGAGATATGCTGTGAGAGCCCAAACATGCTTACTCAGTTATTCGTTATGTGAAAGTCCTAATGATGTCTATGACATCTGACATCATAAACTTTTAAGCCCATACATGGAGATCCCTGTCTGTAGAACCAGCCACACACATATGGGCTGTCTTGACCATCTGTCTTGGCCATATATGCATTCTGTTAGTGTGGTATGTGGCCGATGTGGTCTCCATATATGGGGATTCCCATATGACGTCCTGTTAGATATGGGCTTAATATTGATGACATCAGGGAACTCCATATATGGGCATAAAAGGGATTCTGTTAGTCTGACATGATATCACAGTGAAGCGAGAGCGTGATGTGAGAGCAGCAAACCCATTCTGTTAAGAGTTGTTCCCCTGACATCACAGTGACGTCAGAGCATGATGTCAGAGCGATAAACCCATAGAACTACAATGTCAGGCGTGACAGACAGACAGACACACACACACACACACACACACACACACACACCACACACACACACACACACACACACACACACACACACACACACACACACACACACACACACACACACACACACACACACGTGTAGATGTGATTTAGGAGGACATATGTGTCGGTGTATGTGTATTAACCGGACATCTCAAAAAAAAGGTGGATTTGGGCTCTCTAGACCAATAGAAACACTTCTGCTATTTCAGAATTTCCATGAATTAGCAGGACACCAGTCCTGTCCTGCTAAATGTCCTGTTAATAAGGTGAGTATGTTCCCCATT